>NC_135500.1:83740311-83920311 GCF_052857255.1 Amblyomma americanum | reverse complement strand
CTAGGAAAACGTAGGCGTTGATGCACGACTCGTTTATAAATTGCCGGAGGGGGAT
Organism: Amblyomma americanum; assembly: GCF_052857255.1. Lineage (NCBI taxonomy): Eukaryota > Metazoa > Arthropoda > Arachnida > Ixodida > Ixodidae > Amblyomma > Amblyomma americanum. The sequence goes on along the minus strand of NC_135500.1, from coordinate 83,920,256 downwards.
ACCCAACGTACAGTGCTACTATTCAGTGTTCGCAATTGTTACCTGTGCAAATGTAGGCTGGTAGTGTTTGTGCGTTATTTTTTCCCTCCTTCTCCGGTTATGGGTTGTTCAATGAGCACATATTCACCTTTATGATAGAGACATGTTTGAAGCTTGTGTCTGATATTTTGTACTGTTTTTATTTTCTCTATTGCCAGATGTATTATGTTGGGCTCCATGTTCCCTCTTTGTGCGTTTCCATGTGCCTGCATGTACACTGTGTAAAGTGCCTTCGGTGACTTCGGCAGCGTTTAACTTATTTGTTTACCACATGAACATAAGTGTTGTGTGCACAAACGGAAGCTTTTTCTACGTGAAAAAACTTTTCCGAAGGGGGAGGTGGCATGTGTGAGGTGCACAACAAATCGATGGAGGATTTTTGAACGCGGTGCGCCAACAGTAGTGCGTCGGACAGCGGAGCGCTGCGCGTGCCGGCCCAGCGTTGCGCATGTGCACGTGCGAATGGTGTGTGCGAGGTGACGGCGACAGGGAGCGTGGCGAGCACAAGAGCGGAGAGCTGGCGTGTCAGAAAACCGAGGTGTAAACGGGGACGAAGACGAAGTTGTTCTGAATCAGAACGCTGCCTTCACGTCTGTGCAGTTTTTTGGCAATTTGTGCTATAATCAGGGAGGCGCCGCTCCCTTTTTGCCACGGCGATGGAAGTGGAGGCTGCTGTGCCTATTGGAATCCGGTGGGTCGGCAGCAGCCGCCCAGAGGAAGCGCCTGCACCGCCAGAGTGACTCGAGCAGCCAGGGCACTGTTGTGTACTCGGTGCCAAGTGAAGACTCCTCGTCCTCGGCCGACGACGGCTTCATACCGGTTGTTGGCAAGAAGGCCAAGCGCAGACTGCGTCGACAAGCCGAATCGTCCTCATCGAGCACGTCAAATGTGTCCTCATCAAGAACGCCAACGATCATCACGGCGCGAAGTTCCTCGGCGCATACAGCCTTGTTTGTGCCGTTGAACTCAACGGACAACTTGAACCTACTGAACAGGCAAGCCATCTCTATTTATCTGGAGAGCCTTGTACCGGGAGGCATAAAAGATGTCAGAATCAACCCGTTCAAAAACGTCATTGCCATCGATGTGGTGGAGCGAAGTTCACTAGAGAATTTAACCGCAATCACACAACTCGTCAACATCAGTGTACGCCCCCTTATTCTCCAGGACAGCGGCACTACGGCTGGCGTAATCTACAACGTCGATATCGCCATCTGTGATGCAGATTTATCCATGTTGATCAAGCCGGCAACCGACGGCATTTTCATTATTCAAGTTCAGCGGTTAGGCAGATGTCCATGCATCAAGCTGACCTTCAAGGGTAACTGCATACCATCGTACGTGAAGGTTGGGCACTTTCGTCATCCAGTTCGACCTTTTGTGCCTAAGCCACTTCAATGCAGGAAGTGCATGAGGATCGGCCACGTGAGCGGCGTCTGCATCAACTCCATTGTGCGCCCGCGATGCTCCGAGTCACACAGCGGTGATGTTTGCCGCGCGACTACCTTGAAGTGCGCCAACTGCCACGGCCCTCATGACTCTTCCTCGAAAGACTGCCCCCGTCTAAAGACCGAGCGGGGGGTACTGAAGCAAATGGTGCGAGACCATTCTACGCACAAACAAGCCGCCGCAAAGGTACGACGACGTCGTTTGCGCCGCCGAAGGTCGTCAAGGAAAGCAGTCACATTTGACAATAATGCCCCAAACCCAACTGCAGCTTGTCTGCCTCCACCAAAAACCGTACCAAATCAAGGGATCCCGGCGCTTGGCGAGGCTGGACCTGCTGCCTCAAATGCAACTTGGTCACCACTGCCAAAGCCTTCTACGCCTACTGCGTCAGTGATGTTGGCGCACTCAGGGCAGTGTGCAGCGCCTACGACTGATCCAGCCAACAGGCACGATCAAGGCCATGGCCCAGACATGCAAGTGATTGCAATGCTCACGACACTAATGAATGCCATGCGTGCTCTGCTTTCCAGCCTACACACGCCAGCAGCACATAGCGCACTTCAAGTGCTGGACGCGTTATATCCAGTTCTTGCGGCTCTACAGTAGACGGCATCGTGGCTCCTTCGCACCTGTCTTTTCAAAAGAAAGTCAAGCAAGCTTTCATTTTCCAATGGAATGCTCGTGGGCTCCAGTCCCGGATTTCCGATTTACGGCACTACGTCTACGAGAATCACTTCCCCAATTCATGTGATTTGTGAACCGAAGACCCCGGCAATTTCGCGAATATCCGGTTACGAGGCATTTTCATCACCCACGTGCAACAGATCCAGCAAAGTCATCGTCTACATTCGACGTGAACTTACATATGTGCAACATTCAGTTCTTCCGAACGAAGACAATCAGTACGTTTGCCTGACAGTGAAGAGCCATGACCTGACGTTTACGCTACTGGCGGTGTACTTGGCGCCATCAAGTCGTTTCGACGCCAGAAGGTTGAGTGGTTTGATGGCAGCTACACCTGCTCCGTGGGTTATTATGGGTGACTTCAATGCTCATCACACCATGTGGGGAGGCATTAGGATGGACGTTAGGGGAAGACAGCTTGTGTCCTTCGCCTCTGACCATGACCTCCAGTGCCTGAATGACGGAAGCCCGACCTATATACGAGGGGTGACTTATAGCAGCTGCTTGGACTTGACTTTCGTTTCAAAGTGCCTTAACAACAGCGTCCGGTGGTTTTCGGATGTAGAAACCCATGGCAGCGACCATATCCCAGCCCATCTGATTATTACCGGCCATTCCACATTTTTCCCAGCCACGTGTAGGCAGCGCATTGACTGGACAGTTCTTGAATACTTATGGAGGCTGCTTGCGCAGAGGGCTTCTCTACCGGTCTTGAACAAAAAATAAGGAGGCCATGGAACACGCCACCTGCCCCTTTAACCCTGTCGCTAACTACACCGATTTTGACTTCGAATTGCAGCGACTGCGATCACAACGGCGCAGGGCAGAGCGCAGATACCGATGCACAAAGTCGCGCCTAGACCTAAGAGATGCTGGGCGCATACAGAAGAAGATTCAGCGCAGAATTCAGGCACGGCAAACACAACGGTGGAGGACATTTTGCCAAACACTTGATCCACGGAAGCCTTTGTCACCCGTTTGGAGTGTAATTCGGGGTCTTCGCACGTACCCTCAACAGCGCTACCCGTTCAAATCCGTAGCGCTCCACCAAAGGCGCAGTGTGGTTGAGGTAGCCGAAGGTTTCTGCGCAAGAATAACATGCCCTCCGAATCCAGGCGGAACGCTGCACTGCAACAATATTCCACCCTCACGGGATTCTCGGATGGATGCACTATTCTCCATGGAAGAACTTGATGCTGCGCTGGCTTGTTGTAGGAGGTCATCATCTCCAGGGCCCGATGGTGTGAAGTACTCCGCACTTGCCAACCTTGACAAAGAAGCTCGACGGGTTCTTTTGGACACTTATAACAAGTCATGGACTGCTAGCATAGTTCCTCATGATTGGAAGACCAGTCGTCTGGTTCCATTTCTTAAGCCGGGGAAATCACCGCTCGACCTTTCATCATACCGTTCAATTGCACTCGCCAGCTGCGTCGGCAAAGTCATGGAAAGAATGCTGCTCACACGCGTGGAATGGTACTTGGAGCGATATCAGATTTATCCAACCTTCATGTCTGGGTTCCGACGGGGCCGCTCTTCTATCGACAACGTGGTTGACCTTGTAACGTCGGTGCACCACAGCAAAAGTTTGAAAAGATTGACCGTGGCATTGTTTTTGGATATCAAGGGCGCGTACGACAACGGAACGCATCAAGCCATTTTGGACGCAATGAAAGCTGCTGAGATCGGAGGCCGCACGTTCAGTTGGATACGCAGCTATTTATCAGAGAGGTCGTTTTTTGTCCAGACTGCGGACGGACCAACGTCCTTACACCGAAATTCGCGCGGAGTCCCTCAGGGTGGAGTGCTGAGCCCAGTTCTCTTCAACCTTGCTCTCATCGGCCTGGTCGACGTATTGCCACAATCTCCTCAGATCTCAGTATATGGAGACGAAATCTGTATTTGGGAATCAGGGGTGACCCGTCCTCATGTTCGTGCAAGACTTCAAAAGGCGGCATCGATATTGACATCTTATCTTCGCTTGCAGGGCCTGAACATTTCGACAGAAAAGTGTTCACTTGTGGCGTTCAAACGCAAAATAATGTCACGCTACACCATTCGCATTAATGGTGAAGCCATTCCCTATGAGAGAAGCCACAGATTCCTTGGTGTTGTCATCGACAGGAACCTCTAGTGGAGTCCACTTGTCTACGACATGAGAAAGAGACTAATTGCGATTGTTCATGTCCTCCCTTCCTTGGGGGAAAGTCCTGGGGCGCATCACTGCACTCTATGCTGCAACTGTACCGTTCCCTATTTCTGGGCTACATGCGGTACAGTCTTCCGATATTCAGTTCCATTAGAAAGACAAATATCAAGACTCTTCAAAGTGTGCAAGCGCAAGCTCTCCGTATCTGCCTTGGACTGCCTAAATGTGCATCAACAGCAGCAACTGTTCTTGTTGCCCGGAAACATCCTGTTACTACATACATTGCTGTTGACACCATGAGAACACATATTCGGCACCTCACACGGGTTCCCTGTCATCACCTCGCAACGCTCCCAATAATTAGGCCGCGTACTGCATTCGCCAAAGTCATTGAATCTCATCGCGCATATCTTCCATCGGAGTTCACCCCTGCGTCAAGACCGTGCTCACCCTTATGGAGTCTTCATGAACCTCGGGTTCACCTCTATATTCCTGGAATTACGAAGAAAGCTGGTGTATCACTACCCGCTCTCAAACAACTGACATTGAATCACCTGCATTCTTACCACAGTCACCGCATACATATTTACACAGATGGATCAGTTCACTCGACCAGTTCTGCGGGGTCGGTGGTGATACCGGCCAGATCCATCTTCATGAAAGTGAAGACGACCTAGCCAACATCTTCAACTGGTGCGGAACTCGCAGCCTTACGGGCTGCAGTAGAGTTCATCAGTCAGGAACCTCCACATGACTGGACGGTTTTCACCGACTCTAAAGCAGCCCTTCAAGCCCTGCAAGCTGCGCTACGCCGCGGGTCGCAGGAACAACTTGTTGCTGAGATCCGTCTACTGTACCACGGCACCGTTTCCAAAGGTCATGACTTCATTTTTCAATGGCTGCCAGGACACTGTGGTATTAACGGTAATCACCAGGCCGATGCGGCTGCGCGTTCGGCTCACAACGACGGACTTCCAGTGCGGATCCCAATATCAAGACCTGACGCAGCGTGTGGGCTTCGCCCTTTGGCGCTGGAGCTCACACTTTTAGCGTGGAACACGGTAGAGTTTTGCAACCTCCGCCTCAAGGCACTGGACCCTGGACTGCGCCTTCGTCTTCCACGTAACTTAGCACGTCGCGACGCAACATTGTTATGCAGTTTATGGATCGGCGTTGCTTTTACCAACCACTATGCTTTCCGGGTGGGGATGGCCGACAGTCCTGCCTGTGAAAGCTGCGGTTGTGAGGAGACGATCACTCATCTTCTCTGTGAGTGCTCTGCATTTGCGAGTGCAAGATATACACTGTGTTGTGCCCTGGAACCGCCTCGATCCTCGCCCATTAACAGAGCAAAAAATCCTCGGTCCGTGGCCACAGCAGTCGACTGCCCTCAAGGCATACAAGGCACTCTTTGCCTACTTGAGAGCGACTGGATTGAGTGACAAATTGTGATAGCGTTGTGCGTGTGTGTGTGTTATGCCTTTTCCCCTTCTCTCTTCCTCGTTTTAGCCCCCTAATCCCTCTTCCCCAGTGCAGGGTAGCCAACCTGAATCCCTTTCTGGTCAACATCCCTGTCTTTCCCTCCTTTTTATCTATCTATCTATCGAGGTGTAAAGGAAGACAGCGCAGCAGAGGTCGGGTCATTCAAGCGTGGAGGTGGCCGTCGGACGTGGGGTCCGTGCTGCCGTGGGCCTCCCTTGGATCACCGACGCAAACCTCCTGCGTTCCTTGCAAGCCTGGAGGTTTTAGCTGATGGACTGAGGGTCCGTGCTGCCGAGAGGCTCCCTTGGATAGCCTGTATTAAGCCTCTGGCGTTTGGGACGCCGTCGTCGGGACCTGACTACACTTTTCCTGTTGTTGCCAAGTTCCTGCGGCTGACGAAGATCCACCGTCGTCTCCCTGTGTTCCTCTCCGCTCCTACCACCACCTCGCTCCCTTCCGCCGCTTTCTTCGCCGTAACGCCAGCGACGCGTCGCACGGCAACCACCCGCGTCCGCCTTATCTGCAAGGCATCCCCGCTGAACGTGGGACGCTCAGTATCTGGTGAACAATTTCTTTTATTCTGTAGTGTTGTAGGCGTGTTGAGTGTGTTTTTCTTGTTTTCGTTTCGTAACAGCTCTTTCCCTATACATTATAAATATGGCATAGTTTTGTTTTGTTTGGTCTCTTTGTTCTCTTGTTCGAACCTGCACGCGATAGCGTTCCCCTTCGGAAGGTCGGGGACGCGCTACCGATCCGCGACACAAACTGCTGTGCGTCCCTGCGAGGCGCCGGGGACGAGGCGCTTCGGGAGCTTGTGCGGAGTGCGGTCCGCGAAGAACTGCGCCACCTGCGCTTACATGCTCCACCTGCCAGTGTTGCAGCTGTAGCCGATTGCGTCCGTGACGGAATTCTGAGGGCGGTCCAGCCACAACCGGCACCACAGCCCGAGCCGCACTATCGCGCTCTATATGAGTTGCAACGTGCCGTCATCGACCGGAGCTGGCTAACTCGTCTACATCCTCCAACAATCGTTCAGAATTCTGAGAACTGCCATTCCAGGAAACGACCACACTCCCTCTTAGGAAACAGCTTAGTATAACTGAAATGCAGTCTCTTTGACTGCGGTATTCTACTGCATCCCAACTACCATCGATAAGTTCGTTATATATTTCCTGTTATTGGCCCAATTAGGAATTCAAGACGAAATATTTGAAACTTAATTCAATTGCATGCAAACAAATTCCGTGAACACGTTTCACTATAGTAAAACGTGTATAATAAGACGGTTGCCGTTGCTGCATTTTCTCAGCCAACAGATAAACGAAGCTTTCGTCGTTTCTGGAGCTTTGCGCCTATTATCGGATATTCGTTGGAAACTTCTCCAAGCTTGCAGAGCCGCTGGCTCGCCTGATGAAAGGCTCCGAACCCTTCTTCTGGCGCCAGGGCCATGCTGGACGCCATGCTGCTCTCGGATTGTGCCCCGTCGTCTATCACGGGTGCTGACAATTCGTTCGTGACGCAGAAACCGCTCGTCACCTTGCTAGACACCGGATTCGACACCAGCAGGAAACTGACGCCCGTCGTTACAACCTCCGCCACAGGGAGGTGATTTAGGAATCCGGCGAGCACGTCTGGGTATGGAGCCCCATACGTTTTCCCGGGCGCTCTGAAAAGCTTCTGCGCCGCTACTTCGCCCCCTACGAGGTGCTACATCATCTCAGCGAGGTGAACTATGAAGTGTTCCCGCAAGGAGTTTTCCGCTCTTCTCGACCGCCTAAGCCTGAAGTCGTCCACTTGTCGCGCATGAAACCGTATAACACCCGTTAGCCCCTGTCGAGGCTCACATTCAGCGCCATTGCCACACGCCCTTCGTACTTTCGGTGCCTCTGTACTGTTTTCCCCCTTGCCTGAGGCATCGGGGCAATGCCTCTTGACAGCAGGGGGAAAATGACACAATGCTCATATTCTGCGGTCGCGGCAGGACTTGGCTCGTGACGGAACAAAGAAGACGACGCTTGCGCTCCGCTGTGCGCTGCTGGTCTACTTGCCTTTCGATTAAAAAGCCCCTTTTCAGTCGCGCTACGTTTGTCGGCGACAATATTGATAGACTTCGCAGCGCCCGCTGAACAGTTTGCTCGCGAATACACTGGAAATGAATTTTCTAGCTGGTCTCTTCAATCCATTATGACCATTACAAGTCGCGCGAACAATTTCATCTGGATTCCATGCCGATGGTCCTTCGTTCTCTGGTGGCATTTAGCCCTCCAAATTTATTTAGTCATAGTTAGGCAGGCGGCGCCAAAATCGGAATGAAGTATCCGTGCTCAGTTACCACAGACATCATGTTCGTACACGCGATTTACATACTAAACAACGCCAGTCACCGGAATTTCAAGCAATGACCAACGAGAAGGATGAAATCTGACATTCTAGTCGGCAAATGAGATGAGAAACGCAAAATAAGTAAAGAAATTCAAATACCGCGAGTGGCCGCACGTTTGTTTGTTTGAATTTATGTATGTATGTATGTATGTATGTATGTATGTATGTATGTATGTATGTATGTATGTATGTATGTATGTATGTATGTATGTATGTATGTATGTATGTATGTATGTATGTATGTATGTATGTATGTATGTATGTATGTATGTATGTATGTATTGTAAAGGCGTTTATTTGAAGCACAGGTCGGTTGGTCTTGGTTGACCGGCGACACGACGGGCACACTCACAGGCGTCGTTCGAAAAAACCCAGCTGCACTTCGTCTGCTTCTTCGTTGTCCCGCTTGAACTCGTCCGCTTCTTCGCTGCGCTGCGCTTGTCGGTCCCATTACAATTACTCTCCCTCCGAAAAAGGAGCCATCCTGGCGACTTACGGAGAGGAGAGGATGGGCGGGTCATAGTAAGGCTTGAGGCGATCAACGTGCACAGTTTCGCGCCCCCGGCGACGGCGGTCCGAAGAGGGAAGGAGCGGCTCAACGATATAAGTCACCGGAGAAGTTTGGTGGACAACCCGGTAAGGTCCGTGAAAGCGAGACAGTAGTTTCGTGGCGAGGCCGGGAGTGGAGGAAGGCACCCAGAGCCAAACGAGGGCGCCAGATGGGTATGATGCTGGAGGGTCCGGGGAATCCCGACGGTGCTTCTGATCCCATTGTTACCCAGCACCTCCACCAAGTGTCAAGGCGTTTATTTGAAGCACAGGTCGGTTGGTCTTGGTTGACCGGCGACACGACGGGCACACTCACAGGCGTCGTTCGAAAAAACCCAGCTGCACTTCGTCTGCTTCTTCGTTGTCCCGCTTGAACTCGTCCGCTTCTTCGCTGCGCTGCGCTTGTCGGTCCCATTACAGTATGTATGTATGTATGTATGTATGTATGTATGTATGTATGTATGTATGTATGTATGTATGTATGTATGTATGTATGTATGTATGTATGTATGTATGTATGTATGTACGCACGTACGTATGTATGTATGTACGTATGTATGTATGTATGTATGTATGTATGTATGTATGTATGTATGTATGTATGTATGTATGTATGTATGTATGTATGTATGTATGTATGGTTGGTTCATGGGTTTTTAACGTCCCAAAGCGACTCAGGCTATGAGGGACGCCGTAGTGAAGGGCTCCGGAAATTACGACCACCTGGGGTTCTTTAACGTGCACTGACATCGCACAGTACACGGGCCTCTAGAATTTCGCCTCCATCGAAATTCGACCGCCGCGGCCGGGATCGCACCCGCGTCTTTCGGGCCAGCAGCCGAGCGCCGTAACCACTCAGCCACCGCGGCGGCTGTATGTATGTATGTATGTATGTATGTATGTATGTATGTATGTATGTATGTATGTATGTATGTATGTATGTATGTATGTATGTATGTATGTATGTATGTATGTATGTATGTATGTATGTATGTATGCATGCATGTATGCATGCATGTATGCATGCATGTATGCATGCATGCATGCATGCATGTATGTATGTATGTATGTATGTATGTATGTATGTATGTATGTATGTATGTACAGTATTGTGCGTTTTTATCGCTGACTCAAAAATTTCCCCGCCTCAACCGCTGGCTCGTTTGCGGTGAAACTGCACACAGAGCTTGCGTATTATGGTAACTTTTGTATCGTAGGAACTTTGACAACGGTACTTACTTAGTTGAGCCGTGCATGATGCGAAAACATAATCGTCTACGTAGAGATCGGCCACCAAAACCCGCAGACGACGCTTTTTCGCTGAAGGGCAGCAGTGGCGCCATCTGTTTGCGGTAGCGCAAAGTGTCACGACAAGGCCGTCGAGGAGAGCGTTGCAAGGAGCGCGGGCCGTTTGAATATGCTGTTCCTGTCGTTTCGTCTGCTTCTACTGGAAGCCAAGCCAAGGACGGAGCTGTGCTGACGTGTCTCGCATGGGCTCCCGCCTCGAAGCCACTTTTCGGCAGAAAGAGTCAGCCTTCGGGCTGACTCTTGTCCAGTGCCTGCTGCAGCCGGATTTTGCCAATCTACGGACACCTAGGCATATTGCCGGCTGACTGCCGGCCTAGCCATCGAGCTCGACCTAGCTCGTCACCTCTCCGCCGGGAACTGAGCGCCCAGGGACCCGCACAGATGGAGTACGCCGTGGAAGGCGAGAAAATATCACCGTCGGAGCTCGAGGCCGGAAAATGGGAAACCATTCTTCGTTACCGCGACCGACAACGAGGCCTGAAGAATAAAGGGCCCGCATCAACCGACGACGAGCCTGCGCAGGGGCACGGCCAAGGCAAGTCTAATTCCAATTTTTCATCGCGAAAGAACGGGAAGAAGCTACTTGCACTCAGCAAGAAAGCCCTTCTCCCGCGCTTACCGACCGACGACTACAAAATCGTCTGCCGACCACATGGTTGGAATCTGAGGGACTTTGCGCCCGGACTACTACTCTTCTGCGCCTGCGAGGTGGCCAGGCTGCCGTATGATACGGTGTAGAATGAAGACATTATCAGAGTCAATACGGCCAACAACACCTTTACGCTATGCACGCCCGATCGTCAACGGGCGACTGCATACGCCAATATTGACAAACTGAACCTCCAAGGTCAAACCTACAACGTAACGTCGTACGTGGCGGCGCCCGAAGACTCGGTAAAAGGGGTCATTTACAACGCCTACGCGGGAGACTCGCCCGAAGCGGTTCGCCAAGGCTTCGGAAACCGAAACGAAGGAATAGAAGTTGTGGATGCCCGAAGGATCGGGAAATCCAGAACAATACAAATCACCTTTTTTGGGAAGAAGCTACCCAGCCAAGTAATCTATCAGTGCGGCGTCTTTCGGGTCCACCCCTTCAGGGAGCAACATGAGGTATGCTACAACTGCAGGAGAGTAGGACACCGGGCCGATGTCTGCTACAAACCTACAACGAACCTTTGCCGCCGCTGCGGAGAAAATCACTCGCCTCCACCTGAGGGAGAACAGCCAACCTGCCAACCCGTATGCATCGTCTGCAACGGGGGCCACAGCACAGGCAGCCGGAACTGCAAATTCCGGCTGATCAACAAGAACAAACAAGGAACGCTCCATGGCAACCAGACAGCCAAGCAAGGGGACAACGACTCATCACTACACGGACACCAGTCTAGGCCCAGGAAGAAGGAACATGGTGCTACCGGAAAAGGAGGAAGCCACAGCCGGAACAACTCCAGCTCCTTCCCGCCCCTGGGGAACCCTGCAGGGAACGACAAGAGAAGCTCAAGTCGCGGACGCAGCGATAGCCGCTCCAATAAAAAGGTGAGCTGGCCAGCAAAGGCCTCCCAATCTATTGACGCTCGAGAGAAGGAGTTTCAGATCCAACTACAATCCCGAGGCAGAGAAATTGCCAGCCTTAAAAAAGAGTTGGCTGACATTAAACGCCTGTTACAAGCGCATCAGGTACAGAATGCCACTGCGGCTAGAATGCCACCCACCGCGTCCCAGGATTCGACCAATAATGCGATGGAAACAGACGCTATTTGCCACACTCCCTCCAACGCGTCCCAGTCTTCAGCCCATAACGCAACGGACACAGACGCCAGAATAGCAACTAAAAGACCGCATCCTACAAAAGAAGGCGAGGAATCCAAAAGAAAGGCCGAGGCTTCGGAAGCCGACACCCCGCAGCCGTGGAAAGCGCCTACCAAACTCAGGGCAGACATCAATACTCTGTCAGAGAGAACTAGCGCTATATCAACAGAACAAGCAACCTTCCAAGGCCTCGTTACTACCAAATTTGCAGAGATAGATATTCGCTTTGCAACACTAGAGGGACAGGTATCCCAAATAGCCACCTGCATGCAGCAAATAATGGATAGGCTTACAACTATCGAGGCCCGCCTACCCCCCACCTTGGATCTGTCCACGACGCCACAACCATCTATAACCCAACATGGCACCACGCCAAAAATTTGAAATTTGGCAATGGAACTGCAGAGGCTTCCGCCGCAAGCGGGCCCACTTGCAGCTCCACATCCAACAAGCACCGTCTGTTCCAACCCCAGACGTGATTGCATTGCAAGAAGCTAGCGGCAGGGCTACACTGCCAGGCTATAAAGCATATCTGCCACCTCATTATGATACTAGTAACGCAGCCGGCTCCTTCACAGCCACTCTGGTGCATAGAAATATCACCGCAATTCAACATTTTATAAATGATTCGGAAGAAGATTACACCCTACTTGAAATAGTACCAAGGCAAAAAGGAGGCTCAAATCTCTTCATCCTTAATGTATACAACCCTCCCAGAAACAATGGCAATGGACTCCCACACTTGTTGATAAACACAGTAAAGCTGGCTGCTAGGGCTCAACTATTAATTGTGGGAGACTTCAACGCTCAACACCCAGCATGGGGATATACCAAAGCAACTCCGAAAGGGAACCTGCTCTGGCAAATCATACAGTCACTAGGGCTCACAACGCTAAACAACCCGAGCGACCACACACGCATGGGTAACAGTGTATGTGTAGACACATCTCCAGACTTATCCCTCTCTAAAAACGTCAAGGACGCAAAGTGGGTCAACACCGGGCAAAACCTTGGTAGTGATCACTTCATCCTTAGCATCACCTTCCCCACGACAAAACTTAAAAACAAATCAAAAGAAATACGAACCACGGATTGGGACAAGTTCAGGCAACTTCGCGACAAAACAGCTCCAAAGGAGATCTCTAACCTTAGCGACTGGGTTATCTCCCTGAATGAGGATGTCAGCTCCACTAGCGTTGTGGTGCCAGTTGAGAAGGAGGAGCAGATTGCAGACTCAAAACTGTTACACCTGTGGCAGGCACAAAAAGGCCTCCAAAAACGCTGGAAGCAGCAAAAACACAAGCGACTACGCAAAAAGATCGCTGAAATCGAGAGGCGAATCGAGGAACATACACTTACTCTCCAAACACAACAATGGAACCAAATATGTGAAAGCGTCAATGGACAGCTCGGAAATAAGAAGACATGGCATCTTCTAAGACACCTGCTCGATCCAGAACAAACACGTCCCGTGCAACAAAGTCAACTGTACAGACTCATACATAAATATGAGGGTACAACTGAAGACCTAATCAAAGAGCTAGCAGAACGTTATCTAAACACGGATGATAGTACCACACAACCAGACTACTGGGGGACTCCTAATCCAAATTTAGACGCAGACATCACAGACGCAGAGGTCTGGTACGCAATTGGAAAACTGCGGACAACATCTGCGGCAGGACCAGACAAAGTAACAAATAAGACTCTCAGGAACTTAGACGCAACGTCGATCGCGGCGGTTACAGACCTTATGAACAAATACTGGCATGCAGGCAACATACCACCAGAGTGGAAACACGCGAAAATCACTTTTGTTCCTAAAGCGGGTAAGAAACTCAGCACTGAGAATCTACGCCCAATTTCATTAACATAATGCCTAGCAAACTCATGGAGCATGTCATCCTCAATAGGCTCCAAAACTATGCGGAGGACATGAACCTCCTACCTGAAACAATGTTAGGATTCAGGGCCCAACTATCTACCCAGGACATTCTCTTGCAGCTTAACAAGGACATAATTGAAGCTGACGAGGGAACAGGAACGAAAGCAATATTGGGTTTAGACCTTGTTAAAGCTTTCGACAACGTCACCCACAAAGCCATCTTGACAAACTTGTCAGAAATCAACCCCGGAGAAAGGACGTACAACTACATCCGATACTTCCTCACTAACAGAACAGCAGTGATAACGGTCGGAACAATAGAGTCTGCCCCAATCAAACTAGGAAGTAAAGGAACGCCACAGGGCTCCGTCCTGTCCCCTTTCCTTTTTAACCTCTCCCTCATCAAAATTCCCCCCAAACTGGCACAAATACCAGACCTACATCACACGTTCTATGCAGATGACATCACACTTTGGGTAACCAAAGGATGCGAAGGCTACATAGAAGACACACTCCAAGCAGCAGTGGACATCATCGAGGTATGCGCATGGGATTCCGGCCTCACTTGTTCTGAGCAAAAATCTGAACTCTTCGTGATCCGTCGTAAACAAAGAGGTAGGCGTACCACGACATCCCCCCCCCCGCAAATAAACGTCTATGTTAATGGACGATCTGTCAAAGAGGTACAGACCATGAGAATACTGGGGTTGTATTTACAAACAAATGGAAAAAATACTGACACACTCACTAAGCTAAAACGCACGGTAGAAGCGACGGTGCGATTACTCCGCCGCATAGCTAACCGCAGACAAGGGGTGAGGGAAAGAGATTTATGCCGCCTAGTGCAGGCCTTTGCGCTGAGCAGGATACTCTATGCCACCCCTTATCTGAAATTTTCGAAAGCAGAAAAGGACAAATTGGATAGCATGATACGGCAGGCCTATAAGGCTGCGTTAGGACTCCCACTAAATGCCTCAACCGAAAGGCTTATGAGGTTAGGAATACATAACACCTACAATGAACTGAAAGAAGCCCATTTAATGGCTCAAACAGCGCGATTAGCCAATTCCAGAACTGGCAGGAGTATTCTTACCAGGCTCGGAATTAACTTTCAACCTACGAATAACGATGCTAAAGTAGACTTACCCCGCGCCTATAGGACGGCCCTACTAATCAAACCACTCCCCAAAAACATGCACCCCTTACACCATGAGGGTAGAAGACAAGCACGAGCCAAAGCCTTACATAAGAAATACAGACAGTGCGCTGCAACACTTTATGTAGATGCGGCAGAATACAAAAATACCAATGCCTTTGCAGTTGTGGTTGTGAACGAGAATGGTGACCACATCGTCTCGGCGACAATCAAAACGAAATCCTCTGAAACGGCAGAAGAGGCGGCTATAGCCCTCGCCCTAGCACATACCCAAGGGAGCATCATCCTCAGCGAATCCAAAATGGGTATCAATAATTTCGCTAAAGGGCGAATTACAAACACCTCCCTTAGAATCCTTAACGCAACCAAATTCTCACCAAATTATTCCGAATTGATATGGGTCCCAGCCCATTCGGGGAATCCGGGGAACGAGGCAGCCCACAATAAAGCCCGAGGTTTCGTCGACCGGGCAGTGGATGAGTCTGGCTCCCTGAATTTCACGAAGGACTCAATGATCACATATCATGATCTCACCAATCATTTTAAACTAGAGAGGAGAATTTTCCCCCCTCCAGACAAAAGACTTACTAAAGAACAAGAGGTTACGTGGCGTCGTCTACAGACGAGATCGATACGCACCCCATCACTCCTCGCGCACATTTATCCAGATCTTTACAACCCAAACTGCAAACACTGTGGCCAACGTGCTACCTACGATCACATCCTGTGGGACTGCAAAATAGAGCCACCTCCGGGTGATCTAGTTACAGCTCCTTCTCTCGAGCGGTGGGAGACCGTGCTGGCTAGCTCTGACCCCAGAACGCACGTTTTGGCGGTGGAGTGGGCTGACAAAGTCGTCGAGGGCTATGTACTCTCGACCACTTAACGCGACCTCTTGCCAAGCTCTTCCCGGCGAATAAAATGTTTTACAATCCAATCTGCTCCTACTGAAGCGCTTACAACATTTTCGACTAATTAAGCGGAAGAATATCACAACAAATGATTTAACGAGGCTTTACCTTTTAAAGAATATTGCTTGCAATGCTCGCCTCGGCGGCCTTGAGTGACGGTTTCCGCTGCCCAAAACAGATGGGCCACTGCCGCCCTTCAGCGAAAAAGCGTCGTCTGCGGGTTTTGGCTCGCCGATCTGTCGTAGACGCTTACGTTTTCGCATCATGTGCGCCTGAACTAAGTAAGTACCATTGTCAAACTTGCTACGATACAAAAGTTACCATAATACGCAAGCTCTGTGTGCAGTTTCACCGCAAATGAGCCAGCGGTTGACGCGGGGAAATTTTTGAATGTGTCAGCGATAAAAACGCACAATACTGTATGCTTGGTATAAGGGGATTTAACGTCCCAAAGCAACTCAGGCTATGGACGCCGTAGCGAAGGGCTCCGGAAATTTCGACCACCTGGGGTTCTTTGACGTGCACTGACATCGCACAGTACACGGGCCTCCAGAATTTCGCCTCCATCGAAATTCGACCGCCGCGGCCGGGATCGAGCCCGCGTCTTTCGGGTCAGCAGCCGATCGCCATAACCACTGAGCCACCGCGGCGGCTCTGTATGTGCTATGTATGTATATATGTATGTATGTATGTATGTATGTATGTATGTATGTATGTATGTATGTATGTATGGATGGATGGATGGATGGATGGATGGATGGATGGATGGATGGATGGATGGATGGATGGATGGATGGATGGATGGATGGACGGACGGACGGAATGACGGAAGGACGGACGGACGGACGGATAGAAGGACGGACGGACGGACGGACGGAAGAATGGATGGACGGACGGACGACAGAAAGACAAGGCTGAACCCTTTAAATCGGGACGTGGCCCGAACCACTTGGCCATGACTCGTGAGAATTTACTCTTGTCTGCGACCTCTCCTCCTTTCCTCTCATTAAAATTCCTTTCTCTCTCTACTCTTGTAATGATTTTGGCCACCAATCAGATAACCTTCGCTTGGTAACTTCTACACGTTTAAAATCTATTTTACCTTCACTGTTAAAATATATTTTTCCTTGACTCTCCTTAAACCCTAATACTTTGAATAAATCAACCGCGCTGCTTTCCAGTGCAGCGTTGAGCCCTTTACACGAAATTATGAAAGGTCGCAGTGGCTCCACCTCGTGGCGTCAATGTGCAACCGGCTTGCTTTCGCCTCACCGTTCGCGACACTAGACAGTTTTCGTCTAATACAGACTTCGTTAAACGGAGGCCTTGTGTTTTTTCTCAGACAGAGTCTGTCTCCGAAGTGATTGTGAAGAAGGGGACCCATGCCGACGAAGGGAGCTATTAATGCTATCGCGTCATACGTTCGAGGGGAAGCCCAGATGTC
Source organism: Amblyomma americanum (assembly GCF_052857255.1). Lineage (NCBI taxonomy): Eukaryota > Metazoa > Arthropoda > Arachnida > Ixodida > Ixodidae > Amblyomma > Amblyomma americanum. The sequence goes on along the minus strand of NC_135500.1, from coordinate 83,903,009 downwards.
TTCTGAATTTTAATCCGAAAGTATTGCTAGCCACATTACGAAAAAAAGTTTCGTTTCGTTTTATTTAATGTTCCAGAGCAACTCAGGCTACACACTCTATATAAATTAGCCCGAATAGGAGCATAAATGGCTAAAGTCTGCTTTTAAACTCCAGATCATAAAAAAAAGTGCAGCAAACAGTAAGAGGTGAATATGGGGAAATCCCCTTTTTTACTGCCGTCAGGAATTGAGTGAGTAAAATAAGACATTCCATTATTTTTTTTTTATTTCTTAGTCTTCAAAGGTCCCTTGCGGGACATTACATGAGGGGTGGGCACAACACGGCAAAGATAGCTATAGATTATTTGAAATGAAGGACAATAGTGACATTTATGAACGATATTCCTCTATCGCGATCATTAATAGTTGATGATGGTTGGCGATGGCGGCCGCTTAGATGGGAGGTCATTTAAGAATCGGGCAATGTTTAGGAAAAATGATTGCTGGAATGTTGTGGTATGTGCACGATCAGGGTATACAGCGTTCGTGTGGTTATGGCGGGAAATGCGATGCGAGCGCGGGATTATTTGATTGGCTGCTGGAATAATATGAAACAATTTATAGACTAAACAAAGGCGCAGCATTACAACGGAAGAGTAGTGTAGGTAACTGTAAACGCGATTTTAGTCCTGAGATGCTCATATAATAAGTGTAGTCCAATGAGATAAACCTCACGGCACGATTCTGGACTGACTGAATGGTATAAGACTAGTTTTATGGGGATCCCAAACAGAGTTGGCATTACCCAGTCTTGGTCTGGTGAAAGCAATTTAAGAGAACTGGGTGCTAATGCAAGGTTGCGCCGAAGGTACCCAAGTACGCTGTTTGCAGAGTTGATTATGCGGGTGATATGGAGAGTTCAAGTTAGATCGCTTGAAATATAAAAGTCTAAGTACTTGTAATTATCGACGGAAGAAACTGTGGAGTTAATAATATATGCATAAAGGCGAGCAAAAGTTAGTACGAAAGTGAAAATAATTAAGTAGTCTTGCAAATATTAGAAGACATGACCCATTTTCACACCAATGCTGCATTTGAGAAAGTTGATTTTGAAGAGCGATGATGTCCAATGGATTTCTTGTAGGACGTTATCAGACACAATCATCAGCGAACAGGTGGATGTTTGAAGAAATAAGTGGTAGATAATTTATATTATAAAGAGAAAGGGGCCTAGTACAGTTCCCTGGGGGACGCCAGAATTCACGAGTAAAAGGGATGAAGAGTGACAGTTAGCATGGGCGAACTGATCATGGCCAGTTATAAAGGCCAAGATCGAATCAGCGATCAGGTGTGCAGATTCAGATGAAATAGTTTGTAGATTAAGCAGCCATTAGGAATTTTTTCGAACGTCTTTTCGAAATATAGGAATAGAGCACCACATTCCATATTGCGGTCTAAGTACGAGTGTAAATCATGTAGAAAGAGGGAAATCTGAGTTCCACATTAACGGCCTTTGTGGAAAGCATGCTTATTAAGATGGAATATATTTACAGAAGTTGTTCAGGTAGCAACAAGCTAATATAAAATATGCTCCATGATTTCGCAGCAAACACATGTGGGTGAAATCAGGTGATTACTGTACGGGGATGAATGGTTACCTGTTCGCAATACAGAGGTGATTTTACCAATCCGTCAGTCACGTGGTAATGCTCCTGTTGAAAGAGACTGCTGGAATATGTGTCCCGGAATGACACTGCAGATATTCGGAGTATGTAGGGTAATTTTGCATGTGTGCCATCAATACCACAGTACGATGTATTGGTTAATGAGTCAATAATTCGACCAATGCCATGGGGCTCAAACGAAATGTTTTCTAATACCGGATGGTCCAAAAATGGGATGTCAGGAAGGCTGTCAGCTGGTTCATTGGGGAAGACGGAAGCAAATGCCGTTATGCGCACTCGCGCATTCGGATTCAGTAACAAGATTTCCGGAGTTATCACAGAGTGAAATGACATTAAGTTCGTGCGGCATAATGGTTTTCCAAAACTTCTCTAGGTTATTTTGTAGCATTGGCAATAAAGTGTTGGAAAAAGTGAATTTGTTTTCACTTTTGTTGCTTGTGTGTTGTAGTGTTTTCCGGCGTTGTATTACTTATTCCATGTTGGGGAACATTTCGTAAGCTTAGCAGTTGGAAATAATCGCTTTTTCTAGTTTAGTCGTTTTAACGATCCGTTAAACCACGGAGGTCTTAATATTGTTTTATGAAGTGTTATGAGAAGCTGCAGTTCTCATTTGAAAACGATCCAGTTTGATTCGACGGAGCGAAGCGGAAAGCTTGGCATGAAGTTATCGAAGAAGGCTGTTAGTTCGGGATTTATGCTTACATAATCACCGTTATCATAAAGATAATTGTCACTAATTCTTTTTTGACGAAGAAAGCATGCCGGAAGGAAACGTAGACTGAACTGTCAGAGGATTACTGAGGCCATGCATACACATGATCAAAGAAAAGTTGTCAAGATGAGTAGTTAGAACAAGCCCAAAGTATTGGCGGACTGATCTGTGACACGAGCACGAGTGGTAACTAGCTGTTTTAAACTGAAGGTAAGGCACGTGCTCAAGAATTCGCTTGATGGAGTGCATTTGGTTAACGTTGACGCGGTATCAGACCAGTTTATCTAAGTATTCAAGAGAAGTTAAAATCGCCAAAAATCACGATAGGTGTGTTTTGGTGGCTAGCTGTTATCGTACTCAGTGCTTCATGTAAGAGGGTTAGAAAAGTACTCTCGCTGCTGGGTGGACGGTAGCAGACACCAAAAAGGACGTTAGGGAAAGTTGCCGTACAAAGAAGCCATAACATTTCAAGCGGGGATAAAACATCTAGGTGAGAACATTAGCCATTCGAATTTCGTGGCAATAAGTGCACCACAACCGTTCGAGCTATACATTTTCTTTGCGGAAAATAACCCAGATCGGGAAGGCAGAATTGCACAGTAACGAATGCTTGAACTAAGCCACGTTTCAGTAGCAACCAATCGTTAGCAACCAGTTATTTTTTCGCATTTTTTTGAGCATGATCAAATACATAAATTTTGTTTCCCACGAGAAGCCTCACTGGTCGGAGTTTAAACTTGGTATTTAGTTTATGGACAATTCTACGACTCGTTTGCGAGCAAGGCGTGTAAAACTCTTCGGCAATACTGAAACTACTGTTCTTCAATTTGCCACTCACCGAGATTGTTCGCTGTTTGTCATAAAATCCACGAACTTAACTATGATGGGCCGAGTCCTGGCGTCATGAAAGGCACCGCAGAAAAGCGCGCTCGATATCTCGAGGTTGTACACACTAATCCAACCGCTCGTCACAGAGGTCTATGACCAGCTTCTCATAATTCTGCCACGATTACTTGCGTATATCTTCCAAGCCATAAAGTGCCAAATTACAACGGTGTGATGTGTGTTTTCCGCGTCGTTCATCCGGGCAGCCAGCGTCGAGGCGAAATCCGGACACTCTTTACTAGTGGTCTTTATGCTTTCTGCTGCGGATTTTACATTTACAGCAGTGAAGCACTCGTAGCTCGTTTCAACTGTCGTTAGTCGCATTTTCAGTTCATTGAAAGATAATTCGTGTTCGATTAAAGCGGGGCGAATGGATTTCAACTCTTCCAGCGCGGCTGTCTGTCCGGACTTGATTCACGGATGCCCGATAGAGTTTCAGCAAGACTTTTATCAGGAGGCCAAAGGTTGGTCTCTACGTCCCCAGCTAGTAAAAGTAGCTTATATAGCATGCCCGCACAGTCATGCATGATGAGACGCGAACAGCGTGGGCCCGACAGCGCAAGTAATCAACGGTTGGTATTAGGCTTAGCGAAGAGGAAACAACAGTACGTTACTGGCACAACGAAGAAGCGAGGTACGTTGCGATGCCCAATGTAGACGTGCTGCCGAGCCCACTAACGCATGCGCCGATGCGCGAGTGGGCTGTTATTACTGTTTTCTTATTTTACTTCTCATCTAACAGGAGCACGGTGGGTTTAATACGCCTTCAGACCCTTTACAAACTCGTTAGCGTCTGGCCACCGCCTGGTGGCAGCTGCCGGTTAGCCGCGCTTGCAGGTGACAACGCCGGCTGCCTCGTCGCTGCTTGCTCGCTTCTCGCCTCTGCTCTTGCTGCTTCACGCACGTTTGTTACGATACAAGAGACTGGATCGCCACCGCTTTGCGCAGCAATACGCTGCACGGCTTTCTTAACGGAGTCGGATAACTTAATTCAGAGCGGTATTTGAAGCATCGCTTCGTATTTCAAATACATTCTCTGACTCGGATTTTTCGTTATCAGTGGTTGTCGGGAGCATGCTTCAGTCAGAGTGAGGCGAGTATGGTCGGTTTGTTCTTCTCTTCTCGCCCGATCTTTACCCAGGCTCCTCTTTCCGAGCAACGTGTCGCGACCAATCATTAATTGCCACCTGTCACGGTGCAGTTTGCTCACAATCCGGTGGGCATGCTGTGATGACGTCACGAGGTTACATGACCTAGGTGGGCCACCTGCCTCATAGGTAATTTCTCTGGGGATTTCGTATAGATTTTTCGCTCACGGTCAACGATGCCGATGACGACGACGCCGGATTTTCCGAGACAAAAGTCCCTTTAACGCTATCGCGTTAAAACAAAGCACATAGGAGAAAACACTAATGAAACAGGAAAGTAAAAGACCGACTGGAGGGTCGAAAATACGACCCCCGCTTTACCCCGGTCGGGTTATTCAGGACGTGCCCTTAGCTGCGTCTCCGAAAAGCTGAGGCCAAAGCGCTGTGCTGCATAAGCCGAGGACCCATAAGGTTAAAGATCTCGGCGTCTGGTCAACAGCCAGGACCCCTTTTTCCCGGACACGGCCATTTAAACAACGACAGTGGGCCCCGTCTACATGTGCCCGGGGCATTGTTGTCACAAGTGATAGACATTAGCATAGCAGAAATACCCCTATGGGACACACTTCATAAACCAGAATCATTATTCGGTGAACAACTTCCCTTATTCTGTCGTTTTCTTTTAATTGTATTTGATTTTAACCCTACTATTGTGTAAAGTTTGTAGGGAGAGTGTGTTAAATAAAATTTACATCTACAAGCGCAGGCAGGTGCAAGCGAAATTCACACTTCACGCCCATGTCAGCCGTGTCTTCAGTTCTTCCTCAACTCTATGAAATCAAGGCGCGTCATTCTCCTGCACCATCGTTGGCACAACGCTTGTGCAAGATGCCTCGTCGAACTCGTAGCTAGTAAGAGTTTTGAAGAAGTCGACAATCTTCCTGAGGGCCTTCAGGCGACTGTGGGACCCAAACGTGTTTAAGAGCGGGCACTCGTTCTCAAAGTCGTCGTAATCGACGTCGTAGACGGCGATGCCAAACCTCACGTCTGGCACCTTGCTTTTCACCTTGCAAAGCTGAAAGCAAAAAAAAAAAGAACATTTTACTGACGTTATTACCAGAGGCCGAATATTCGATACTTTTGAAATTGCATTCGTCTAAGTAATCAAACTGTACACGCACAAACTTGTTCGAAACGAAACAAATGCATTTCTAAAATTTCCAACACTTCTCGAATTATAGGCACGTAGATCGAATAAGACACTTCATAGTTTTCTTATAACACTGTCCCAAGAACCGGGCCCACTCGATCCAACTCCGCACAGCTGCAGTCGCAATCGGTCTGCGCGGTTTGGAAGGTTCAAAAATGCGACGTGGTGCAATCGAGTGGCGGTATTCATATTGATTATACATGGCTCGAAGACTGCGCGACTCTGCAGTGCTCAGGTAACTTCAGTAAATGGTGCCTTTAAGCCGTTTTAACAGGCCATGGCACATACGTAATTTCTGCTCCTCTCGTCTGCAGAGATGCGGCGCTACATAATTCGCTGTCATATTCCGAAGCAAACGGCAATTTCTCGATATGTATAACATGAATGTGAAAGCGGTAATACGTTGACCGTGTTAAGCACCCCCTAGTGAAGATCAGTCTTGCATGTTTTGACTACTTATAGCTACATAGGTTAATATCTCCTACAAGAAAGCTGACGCCTGGGCGAGTCGACACTTTTTGCCACTCATAGCTGTACCTCTCCTTGTGTCGTTGTTCCTTTCGCGTTGTTCCGCTATAGCACCAACAGCAGCTCCGCCTCTAGAACTTTGCTATTTCGCAAGATTATTTATTTTGTACGAATATTCATACAAAAACGCATATATTCCTAAAAACATTCGATTAAGCTGCAAAGCCACACTATTCTACATTACACCAGGTTTAATTGGAGAGAGGCCTTTGCCCTGCAGTGGATGTAGTTAGATTGCTGATAATTATGATGACGATTATTACGAGAGCAGGTCCTGAAATAATCTCGGGAGAAATGGCTGGAAGTTCTTTTACAAAATATGGACAATGAATCGGTTGAGAAGTGGTAATCGTAATCACCGTCAGCATATCTGCGTCCACTCTAGGATAAGGCCTTCTCCCATACCACACCAATCAACCTAGTACAGCACCAATTCCGCAGCACCTTAACACAGGAAACGTCCTCATCACATCCATCACCCTGAATCTCTTCCATGTTTGCCTTTCACTTGGAATCCAATTTATTATTTACTCTAAGGCGCCACCGGTTACCTTTACTCCGCATTACATATTCTACCACCATGCCTTTACCTTCTTCTATAATTATTCTAGGTTTTAATTACCTCGCGTTTGTCTCTTGCGGGCTCTGCCTTGTTCGTGTCTCTGAGCATTACACCCAACATTTTCATTTCCATAGCTCGCTGCGCCGTCACCTTAGTCCGAAGCATTTTGTTCAGCCTTCCTGTTTCTGCCCCAGTCATACGTACTGACGGACATAACCATTTTACACGTTCCTCTTGAGGGATACTGACAAGCTGCTACTTATCAAGAATAAGTACCTGCGATATGCACCTTATCACTTTGTTACTCTCGCAGCTATTTCGCTCTCGTATGCCGCATGTGAGATCAGTGCCTGCTCTAAGTAGATCTATTCCTTTGCCATTTCCAATTGTTCGCTCTCTGTCGTAAATTGCTGTTTCCTTGCCAGTTGCTGAACGTCACCTTCATTTAGTCAAGATTTAGGACAGATATTTAGCTCTAGAAGCCCCAGCGGCTGTTGTTCAAGGTAGAAAACCACGACAGGTGTCTGAACGCTCGAGGCTCGTGCGTACTCTTGAGAACTCCGGCTGGTCTAAGGACGTTCTGATAAAAGATCCTTACGTGGCACCTCGTCCGACGACCTTTTACTAGAAGTAGTGGACGTGCCGCGATCTTCTTGCCTGAAGCCCCATAGTGCAGCACTGCCTACCGCTTCCGCAATGACAGAGACTGTCACCCAGCCAGTAACAACGCTTTAGTCCGCTTTCGTCTGTTCCGGCGCCGCGCGTCAGCGCGACCCAGCCATCTTCCGCGGCGCAGACGACACCAATATGGAGGATTAGTTGGCCTCTTATAACTCGTTAACGCCTACAACAAACGGGACGACACCATCGAGTTCACCAATGTCATCTTTTATTTGAGCTGACTTTGCTAATCTGTAGTTTCGCAACCACGGGGCAACATTTGCAGCTGGACGGCTCTCAAGACCAGCCTGACAAAGGTCTTTGATAGTCCACTGTCAGTAAGTTTCGCGTCGGGCAACACTTCCGCAGTCGGGCCCAACACACTTGTAAAACTTCACCAGTTACAAAGATGTAGTGTGTAGTGGACCTCTGCAAAGATACCATCCCTTTCACGAGCGAGGCCGACAAGCTCAAGAGTATCACGAAAGGCATTGACGATGATGCCTACCAGATGCTTGTCGCCAAGATCTCCATTCACTGTCCGACGTCATCAGCTGCTGCCAGAGTTTTGACGAGCTGCGCAAACAGCTTCTCTCCACAAGGCGTGCCGGCTGCCACTGGTTTCAGCTTGGCTTTTGCAGGGGATAATGCTTTTATTCAGCTGTCTGTCCACGAGGCTGTCGCCCACCAGCTGACCGTGTCCACCTGTGCCTACGCCGTCTCTGATTCTCACCCTCCAGCGCGTCATACAGGAGCAGGTACTGCCATCATCTACACATCAGCATTCGCTAGTGTTGGTGGACAGGTCGAGGCCCCCACCTGTCGCCCGGTCTACACGACGCCCGACTTCTCTTCAAGCCCAAGCGACCTGCACCGCCGTCCACAGCCTCTAAACCCAATATGCACACGCAAGACAAACGTCCTATTTGCTACGCCTGTGGAGTCACCGGCCACGTGGCCTAGTGGTGCCGCAGTCGCAGACACCGTCCCCGCATGGCGTGGGCCGGTCGACGATTTTCCGTCGTCTTCCCACCCTGCGTCACATGACCGTCATCCGGATTCCTCTTCTCCTCGTCGTGACCTCCGCTCCTACCGCTCGTCGTCTCCTCCCCGTCGTTCCCGTTCTCCGGTGATCCGCCGAAAAACTAACGTCCACAGTTCCAGAGGAAAGAACTGCGCCGCAAGCGACTGACTCATGATCTCTTTCCCTGCCTGTCAACGTTATCGCCGTGTTCATTGAGGCCATCGCTGTTGAAGCGCCTGTTGACACTGGCACTGCAGTTTCCGTCCTCAGTCAACGCATTTGCGAAAGGCTACAAAAAGCGCGACGACGCCTATTCCTGCCATTCCACTTCGCACCGCCAGCGCTCGGTACATAGGTCACCACCAGCATGCATCGCCCGGCTTTTTATCTAAGACGTTTGTTGCAAAATCAAGTACATCTTCGTTTCCCTCTAAACTCACTGTCAGCCTTGTTGGGACTTCTCTGCATATCCCATCGCTATAGATTGCGCCTCTGATTGACGCTACTTTGGACGCTTCACATGCTGCTACCACTAATGAGCTGCCTTTCTCCTTAGTCCTTGTGCCCACTTCTTCCCTCGCCCTCTTCGACGCAAAGCTGTACTTTGCACATTCTCGTAGCATTGTGCTGACCAGGAATCCATTCTGGTGCCACATGCCATGCTTACAATTTTTGGTGGCTCAAACCATTTTTGTTTAAAACCATTCTTCGGTCCTACAATGTTACTCCGCGGACAATCGCTTGATAGTGTTGAATTGCTAGATCCTGCAAAAGCTTACCACCTCGTCGATCACATTGCTGCCCTTCAGATGTTCCCGTCTCCGACCCGTCTGCTCTCGAAGTCTTTCAACGCGCCGTCAGTGCTGACTTCACGCTTACACAACGAGCCCAACGCGTCGCCATTCCCCAGTGTTTCCATGTTTTGTTTCACTACAGAAAACCTTTGGGGCGCGCAACAGCCGTTACTCATTATAATAGTACCCAGCCCTACCCTTCATATTTACCGTCCTACGTCCTAAATACTCTGCTGCGATGTGCCAATAAAACCGTAAATTAGAAATAACGAAGGTATTCTCCATTCAGTTTTACATCAAACCCTTCCCAGTTAAATTCTCTGATGCTTCCTGTAAAGACACAGGTAGTAGCAGAAGAAAGACCCCCTTTACAGGGCGGCATATTTCCTGATTAGGACTTTATCATGTTCCCTGTAGGGGAATATGGTCGCTATGCAACCCTTTGAGGTGCTTTTCGGCACAGTTGCACATGGATTTCCTGCACCCTGGACCTTCCACAAGAGGCGATAATAATAATAATAACATGTGGGGCTTAGTGTCCCGAAGCGACACGACTGATTGGTTAAGAGAGCCCACGCACTGGAGAGATCTGGATTAGGGGGAGTTGGGTAAAACGCGACATTTGTTACTTAGCGCCTCTAACGTTTAAACGGGCTACCACGTTAAACGGATAATCAGCTGAAATTACTAGCTATGCGTTCACTGCAACTGCACTTAAGGGTGACGAAATTGGTCTCCCTCAAGGAAACAAAAATCCCAAGTGAGATCAATGAGAAAGCAGTCGCAGAAGAAGGAATTTTTGCATTTAGCTTTTTTGTTTAGCGTGCAGCACAACCTATAATTGGAGGGTACACTGAAGATCCACCTTAAGGGTATGAAGTTTTAGCGTTAATGGTTTATACCCATATATCAGCAATATGCCAGTCTACTTTACGTTCATAGATCCCTGGGAGTCCTCATACCACTCCTGGCGCAGTGGTGCAGCGGTTAACCGATGCGCCACTGCCCTGCGATGGCAGGTGCTGCCACCGGTGGGACTTGTGAGACCTAGGTTGCTCTTCCCGAGCAACCCTTCGCCGCCAGTCATTGATTGATTTAACTGTCACCTGCCAAGGTGGTCAGTTTGCTCACAATCTGGCGGGCTGGATGTGATGACACCGCAAGATCACGTGACCTAGATGGTCCACCTAGGTTCCTTCTACCGGGATGTTTCGCTCATAACGCTGACGCCAACGACGGATTTTCTGCAGAATGGGAGCCTTGAAGCTGTCGCTTTAAAAAGCGCCCTAGATTAACTTAAGCATTTATTTATTGGAATTGGCCCTTGGTCTTAACTTATTCATTTTTATTATGGCGCGGTCCCCGCACTCTTCAGGGAAAATTATTTTAGCCTGAGGCTACATGTTGGACAAAACGCTACATCGTGCTGTTCTCCAGGGTCTGCACTGAAAATAATGACTTCATTGCTTGCTGCAAAACTCTGCCTTTGTTTTCTACATCTCTTGCACACTCCAGACGTATATTATTGTAAATCACAACTCCGCAAAGCATCACATGAGAGTGATGTCTACTCTATTCAGCACTTGAGAGAAGCGCGGCAACCGTGGCTGCTCCCTGCGCTAAGTGTGCCTGCTCGTTAGTTGGCAAGTATCCAGCATATGGCGCATAAGTGTTCACCTTAGAAGTGAACGGCCCAGTACGAGAAATAGTAATGAACACAAAATGGCATTATATAGTGGCAATCGACAGCATTATAAGCGATTGATGCGGCTAATGCGACCTCGTTGTGACGTCCCTCATCACATGGTCTCATGACGTCACTGTGACGACGCACCTCCTCTACCAATCAGCGAGTTTTTATGACAAATGTAGCCACTTTTTTTTTCTTTGATGGTGCTTCTAACGCTATCTCATTAAACCGTGCTTGTTAGTAGGCGCGAAGACGACGTGAAGAAACTGAAGACAGTATCAAACAGCACCAGTGGCACCGTGCGTTTTTCTGTCCCTAAGACTCCTACAGAGAAGAAGAAATGGAAAGCGAAGGGCAGGTACTGCAGTAAGCTTCCTTTGAAGCTAAGCGGGACACATTTCAGGTGCAGCACGAACGGCTACCATTGTGACGACAGAGCAAGCATTGTTCACTCTAACCTGCTATATACTATGACAATAATAAAAAATAATATGATACTCAGCATCTAGCAGCCACGCATTTCCGCAAGACCTGACACAATAAAACAGCTTAAGCTGCGAAGGGTCTAGGAAATTCAAAAGGAACTCGAAGTCCAGCTTGCCGCAAAGCCAAGGTCTACAACTACAAAGTTGGAAGCGCGTCACGGGACGAAACAGTGCCGGTTTACGTCTGCATGCACTATTTGTCATGCGAACAGGCTAAAGCTAAATTTGGCTGCCATGGAGCAAACTTCGTGAGCATTTATTTCAGCACTGAGTAGAGCGCTTATTTTTCAGGGTCACCTCACGTTTTCCCGGAGGTGGGGCGAAATGCGGCACTTTAACAATTCCAATATCACACAAATATTTTAGGTTCCACTCGAGGTTGAATTTTCATATACATTGAGCGCGATGCCTAGACCATAGGAAATAATCCTTTGATGTTTAAATATAGATATTTGCGAAAAATGAAAACTAGGCGATCTTTTGCAAATGTGCTGCGTTCTGCACCGCTCTCCGCTAATTTTGACTGCCAGGAGTTCATTAACATGCTCTCACAGTGAACAGCACAATGGTGTTTTTGCGCTCCGCCTAGATCTAGATGCGATCGCCGCGAGCGGGATTTGATCCTCTGACCTTGGGCTCAACAGCCGAAGCCACTGACCAACCGCGACGGGCATACAAAGGAAACAGGCAGGCAAAAAAAAAAAACTGAAGGGGACACTTGAGGTCCGCATGAAGGGTATGAGACGATAGCTTTAGCGGGTTAACCCCCATATATGCGGAATTGATCATTCTCGACTTTACATTCATAAATTCATGGAAGCCTTCATACCACTCCTGGCGCAGTGATGCAGCGTTAAACGATGCGCTTGCGATGGCAAGTGCTGCCATTAGTGGGCCTTTTGCAGCCCAGGGTGCTCATTCTAAACTTTCCAGCCCGATCATGTGATCCTGGCCGAGAGCCTTCCTGCGTACAAGCCGCTTTAGGGACACGACATTACCGAGAGCGACTGAAGCGTTCACAGCAACTGGTGGTAGGACGTGTGTTCAATCCTTGCCAAAGTCGTAAGGATGCCGCGACGAAGATGCCACACTGCATGTGCGCGAGAACATACAGTATGCGCCATCCTTGTGTAAAGAGCTCGAGCAGCAGCGTATTGGACTCCAAATAAAGTTACTAGGTCCTTGAAGCAACCTTTGCGCGGAGGTAAAGGCGCATATACCTACAATCCAGGAGCGAAATAGCACTTTACACGAAAGCCACCGGCTGCTCTCTGATTTCAATTTCATTGATTGGTGCTCACCGCCCAACTGGTATACACAAGGGTTACGCAAACTGGCTGTCGGATGCGCGCTGCCTCCCCCCGGCAGTAGTGCAGAAGAGGCAGATCCGATTGGGTGGGCAACGCACGCCACGTGACCGCATGTACCAGCATACACGCGTCATGACATATGTTAAAACTGCTAATATTGCTACCACTGGTTGATCCCCTGTCGTGTGGTGCAAGGTCCACTTTCAAAGCTGCCCCCTTCTCGCTCATGGCATATTTCTTTTTGCACTTTAACTGATTTGCCCACTGAAATCAGTGACCACATCCCGATTTTTTGTTTTCTTCCAGTGAAACGCATTAAGTCAGTATCCAAAAATGCCTCGAGGGTAGCTAGGGTCATTTCCCATGAAAATCTCGCCAAATTTATTACTCTTATTCAGAATATGTGTTGGGAGAACGCATACAGCATATCTGAAGTCAACGCGGCGTAGACTGCTTTTCTTGCCAAGTTCATGGAATGTTATAATGCTGCGTTTCCTGCAATCGAGGTAAAACACAACTTCCGAAAATCTAGAACGCCGTGGGTTGATAAAGTGTTATATAACAGGGTACGTATTAAAAATAAAATATGTCGACTTTGTACGTGCTCTCGATGAAGCCCTTTTTAGAGAGTTCAAAAAGTTTTGGAATAAACTAAATAAAGACCTCAAGTCTGCAAAAACAGCTTACTATAGAAAACGGTTCTCCAGAATTTATAATGCCGCCGCGGTGGCTGAGTGGTTATGATGCTCGGCTGCTGGCCCGAAAAACGCGGGTTCGATCCCGGCCGCGGCGGGCCAATTTTGATGGAGGCGAAATTCTAGAGGCCCGTGTACTGTGCGATATCAGTGCACGTTGAAGAACCCCGGGTGGTCGAAATTCCTGGAGCCCTTCACTACGGCGTCTCTCATAGTCTGAGTCGCTTTGGGACGTTAAACTCCCATAAACCAAACGAGAATTTATAATAACCGCAAGAAAGTTTGGAGTGAGATAAACGAACTATTAAACAAACACAAGTGCAGGGTCAACTCAGAAATCGCTGCATCTGATTCCCAAGCTAACGAAACTCAATTAGCTAACACCGTACACCACTTCTTCATTGAAGCTAGCAAGTCTACGTTAGATCAAGCTCCCTCCAATGCTCCCGTATGCAACCTCATTATCACTTTACCTAACTCTATTTCGTTGCTGCCTGCGATCCCACGAGACGTAGCTACCTACATTGGGAAAACAAAAAACAATGTCTCAACAGGCAGTGACGACATCAAAGCGATATCGTTGAAGTATGTGTCTGCATTAATATGCGAGGTTCTAGCGTATATTATAAATCTGTTGTTCACAAGTGGTGAGTACCCAGTCGAATTGAAGATTGCTCGTGTTTGTCCTTTATATAAATAAGGAAATAGAAATGAAATCATGAAATATCGCCCCATCTCCGTGTTATCAGTGTTATCGAAGGTATTTGAAGGAGCCATTAATAGCCGATTAGAAAAGTTCTTTGGCATTCATAACATTATTAACCCCTCTCAGTATGGCTTTTTGAAGAATACATCCTCTGAGCAAGCTTAACTCGCCGTTTAAGAAAAAATCATAAAAAACATTTAATCCAAAGCATACACTCTTGGTTTGTTCTTACACCTCCGGAAAGGTTTTGACTGCGTACAGCATGAAATTCTTTTGAGTAAACTACAGTTATGGGATACGCAGAACAGCTCTAAACATGCTGTAAAGTTGCTTAAATAACAGAATACAATACGTTAAATGGAAATATTTTGTTTCGAACCGTTTGTGCATCACCCAAGGGGTTCCGCAGGGTTCTATATTAGGTTCACTTTTGTATTTATTGTATATAAGCGACATCTGTAACATACCTGATTCTCCAGATTTGGTTATGTACGCTGAAGATATAAATATTTTTTTCACACCACGTACTCTGCCGGAATTAGAAACTATCGTGAACGCTTATTTGGTAAAATTATACGGTTGGATGCAGGGGAATAAGTTTCGTTTAAACTTGTCAAAAACCAGGTACATAATTTTGAGACCTATTAATGTCTCTGTTCATTACACATTTAACCGAACATACGCCAACACAAAACTGCAGCAAGTAACAACTCAGAAGTTTCTTGGGGCCTGGTTTAAAGGGCCACTAAAAGGGGTGTTTGAGCTTGGCTTTAAAATGCTTGCACTATGTAGAGTACAGGCCACCGAGCGTCCATGCCGCGTATGATACCTCAGAAACGGGCGGGAAAAATTTACAATACATTTTAAAATAATCCCGTTTTCGCACCTCGCGGCGACGCGCGGTGCCGGGCTTTCGCACGAAAACATGGCAGACGACGTCACATCTTACAAATGACGTCAGCAGCCGGGGGTTATCTTTGGTTTACAGCGCCAAATTCTTTCAGACGTCACGCGCTACCACGGCCGAGGCCGGCGGAGGTAGGGGAGGGGCCGAGTGAGTGGGGCCGGCGGAGGAGCGCCGCCGTTTTGGCGTGCGAGAGGAGAGGGAAAGCCGCGAAGACGCGGAAGTTCAAATTTTGTCTGCATATACCTCAACTTCCACAAAACGCATTAAAATAATTCTTGCTGGGGGATAATTATGAACCGTCGTCCTTTAACATCTCCGACATATCGCATCTTTTTTGAGACCGCCTTTCTGAGTCCCATTTATCATGGAACAAACATATTTCAAAACTTCTCACTGACCTTAGTAAAACTGTTGGTTGTCTTTACCGGATAAGCGATCTGTTGCCCGTTTCCCTAAATGTGTCCATACACTACGCATTACTTTTTCCAAATTGTCCTATTGTTCCTGGTTCTGGGGCACTACAACAATAAGTAATTTTCAGAAGTTAATGCTTTCGAAAAAGAAGGCATTGCGGGCTATTGAGGGTTACCATGGTAGGCCAGAAAACCTATCAACATCACCACTCTATCGTAAGCATAATTTACTTAAAACAAGTCATGTTTACATATTTTGTCTGTTACAGTGCATCCACTGTAATCGTTTGCATTCCATTGCTCCAAACCACCCTCCTAATAAATACCGCCTTCGGCAACACAGAAACTTGGTCCCTAAAACGAGGATAGATTACGGCAAACAAAAGCTCGATTACCTGATTCCAGTCGTTCTCAATAACCCATCTTTAAGTGTCATGTTTGATCTCCCTAAGAACAAATTTTAAAAAGACTTCGGAAGGCTACTAATCAGCCCTGACTCGATATAATCTCAGTTTTTACTTAGCGAAGGAGCTCTTGTTTTCGCGTCATGTTTTTTGTGTGTGTTTTCTTTAGTGACCTCATGCCATGTTTATACACTGCCTTTGATTTATGGTGCACTGTCTTTGTATCAAAAGTAATATTTTTTACGATAATACTGTCGTTTGATGCAATGTATACTGTTCACTATAATACTATGTTAATATTTGTTAGTTCTGTCTTGCTCACAACTGTATCTACTGCTTTGGGGAACTGTGACTTCGTCAGGCTTTACCGCCTTTTGTCGCAGTTGCCTCTTTCATCTGTGAAGGAAAATAAATATCAGCCTCAAGCATCCACGCCCGCAACGATTTAAATTTTAGCCCGCCTGGGCGGGCTTGGCCGGTGGTTAAATGCCATTTCAATGGCGCCTTTTTCTTTGCTTTAGGGTTCGGCAGCTTCTTTGGGGAAGGCCACCCGAGACTACACGCTGGCGCGAAGCCCGTGTTTTTCTACTTCGGAGGCGAGGTTAGGGCTCTTCCTCGTTCTTTAAAACCGAGAGGTGCGGCCAAAGTGGTTCGTTTCATGCGAGACGTAGTTACATAGCCATAATACATATTTTAAAACACCCTTGTTTGTAATAAGAGAGCGTTCGTTATCGCTGCGGCCGTTATAAGTAGTCTCGACTGCATTACCTTGCACCGGTTTTCGCGAAGGTCTGCTCCAATAATTTCTTCGAAAACATGCCTTCTCAACAGATTAACTGAATGATTGGTTCATTCATAGATTATTTGATTGATGAATTGATCAAAACTAGATTGACATCGACCAATGAGAAGCCGCAGAGCCGTCACATCCGAGTTCTTTGCATAGATAGAGCCTACTTCAAAAACTCGACATCAGATAATACCTTTGCACAGAGTCCCTCTTCGTTATCATAGGCAAACACATCACGCTGCGTAGAGTGGTGCGTCAGCATGGTGTAGTGCTTGGCTTTGTAGTCCAGTTGAGATACGTAGTTCCTGTCAGTGCACACCTGCAGGGGCAAAATTAGTTCGCTAGTACATGCATTCTGCTTTGTATAGAACATTGAACTGATTCTACCGCGCGCCAACACAACGTTATTACCCAAGTATATCGACGCGACGCTCAGACTGTCTCATGCAATGAACTGGACAAGCAAAATTCGTTTTTCTATTTAAGGCTTTTCCTTTTTGTTCTTTTCTTTTGCTTTACACTACCTGCAGTTATATTTGCTTTACCTTGGCTAGCTTTATGCCTCGCTATACTGTGTTTTACAATCGTTGCATTTTACACATACCGCCTCAGTTGGCGCGCCGCGTTTCATCAGCCATGATGCGCGCTTGTTTTGGGCGCTGTTTTCTCTGCATTCGCCACTCGCTGGGGGGCGCCGCTGCGTCCGTCAGTGTCAGTGTACGCCTGTCCTGCGCCTCTTCGCCTCCTCCGACCGAGATTATTTTGAAGCGATAGCTTCACTACACTATGTAAAGCCAAGGTCACCGGGCCGAGCCGGAGCCCTTAAAGCGCATGCGCCGAGCAGCAGGTGCGTCGAGGGTGACGTCAGTGTTACGCCGCCGCCGACTCCGCAGCCTCGCTGCGCGTGTCGCGCATGCGCAGTAGCTACAGGTGCGCAGCGCATGCGCACTTTGGCAACAGATGCGCTGCGCATGCGCACTTTGGCAACAGATGCGCGTCATTGCTCGGCCACTTTATAAACAGAGGGTGCGAAGCACTCGTTCTTCAGATGTACGACGGACGAAGAAGCGGAAACTACGCGTGCATACCGCGACCGACATCAACGGCGAGTGCGGGAAGCCACATCGACGCATCCCGAAGTTATGGCGCGGTGTAAGGCGGGTCTCCAATGAGCCCATAAAGGCAGGAATGCCAAGCGCGCGGCTGAGACGCCGGAACAACGAGAGCAACGGCTCGCCAAACAGCGGCGTCAAGAAGCGGAGAAACGATAGCGATAATCCGCGAGTGAAGCCAAGTCTTCTTCGGGCCAGCTATCGCGTACACACTGGGCTTAACCGGAGCTAAACCATCAGCAATTTTCCCTCCACTCGCGAGTCGGGGGGTGGTTCTCGCGCTCGGTTCGCTGCAGGCGCCGAAGGCTTCACTCGACGGCCACGCAGACACGCGCCAGCATTTTCGCTCAACACCGCTGATACTGTGTGCGCATCAAAAAGCCTTCAAGATGCATTGAGTTAACGGCAGCGTTGCTGAAACTCAGCAGAGGCAAGCATTTTAAACCGTTTTAAATAACTCACAGGTTTGTTAACACTGTGTAACGCGATATTCAGCACAGCCTCTGGGGTATTCTAATTTCATAATATATTGAGGCATAGAATTTAAGAGCTACAGGTGTGTTTGTTCTTCGACTAGGACTCTTCTCAAGTCCGACGTGACGGTGATTTCGTAGCGAATAGCCGTTTGGTCGGCTTCCGCACATGCCGCACGAGTACAATGGTCACAACTCCCCGCTAAACGATAGCAGTGTCTTTTGTATAGTGGGTACATAATCATCACCAGCCTGATTACGCCCACTGCAGTGCAAAGGCCTCTCCCATCATCATCATCATCAGCCTTACTACACCCTCTGCAGGGCAAAGGCCTCTCCCATGTCTCTCCAGTTAACCCTGTCCTTTGCCAGCTGTGTCCACCTTTTGCCTGCAAACTTCTTAATCTCATCCGCCCACCTAACTTTCTGCCGTCCCTGCTACGCTTACTTTCTCTTGGAATCCACTCCGTTACCCTTAAGGACCAGCGGTTATCTTGCCTTCGAATTACATGCCCTGCCCAAGCCCATTTTTTTTCTGTTGATTTCGACTAGGATGTCATTAACCCGTGTTTGTTCCCTCACCCGCTCTGCCCGCTTCCGGTCTCTTAACGTTACACCTATCATTTTTCTTTCCATGGCTCGCTGCGTGGTCATTAACTTAAGCTGAACTCTGTTTGTTAGCCTCCACGTTTCTGCCCCGTAGGTGAGTACCGGTAAGATTAAGCTGTTGTACACTTTCCTCTTGAGGGAAATTGATAAACTGCCACTCATGATCTGCGAGAATTTGCCATATGCGCTCCTCCCCACTCTTATCCTTCTAGTTATCTCCCCCTCATGATCTGGATCAGCTGTCACTACCTGCCCTAAGTAGACGTATTCCGTCACAACTTCTACGCTCTCGGTGCCAATTGTGAACTGTTGTTCCCTTGCTAAGATTTTGAACATTACCTTGGTTTTCTGCATGTTAATTTTTATACCCATCGATCTACTCTGCCTGTTTAACTCATTGATCATGATTTGCAGTTCACATCCTGAGTGACTCACCAAGGCAATGCCATCAGCGAATCGCAGATTATTTAACTATTCTTAATTTATTCTTATTCCAAACTGTTCCCAATTCAGGCATCGAAATACCTCCTGTAAACATGCGGTGAACAGCATTGGCGAGATCGTGTCTCCTTGCCTGACGCCCTTTCTTATTGGAATTTTATTGCTGACTTTATGGAGGACTATAGTAGCTGTACAGTTGCTATATATATCTTCCAGTATTTTGACATAAGGCTATTCTACCCCCTGATCACGCAATGCCTGTATGACTGCTGAGGTTTCCACTGAGTCGAATGCTTTCTCGTAATCAATGAAAGCTATATATAGAGGTTGGTTATATTCTGCGCATTTCTGTATCACCTGATTGATAGTATGAATACGATCTATTGTGGAATATCCTTCCTTATCTGCTGTCGTGTCGCTGTTATAGACGCAGTGTGTTTGTTCATGCTCTTACTTTTGCATTTTTGTATTCTTAAGAAGCGCAGAGTTTGTTATTGCTTCTGTGCTCGCTTTTCATTTTGTGTGTGCTTGCTTTGTTGCATCGCATTATATCAACGATGTATGCTTGTTCCACTCCTGCCTTGGCTACCAAATGGCCGCTGGCAGTATTGAATAAAATAAAGTAAAATAAATCCTTTACGAAAGCCTGCCTGATCATTGGGTTGATCAAGGTCTAACGTTGCCCTGACTCTATTAGCGATTACCTTAGTAAATACTTTGTAGGCAACGGATAGTAAGCTGATCGGCCTGTAATTTTTCAAGTCCTTGGCGTCTTCCTTCTTAAGAATTAAGATAATGTTTGCATTCTTCCAAGCTTCTGGTACAGTCTAGGTCATAAGGCATTTCGTATACAGGGTGGCTAGTTTTTCTAGCACGATGTCCCCTCCATCCTTCAACAGATCTGCTGTTACCTGATCCTCCCCAGCTTCTTTTCCCCTTTTCATTGCTTCTAAGGCTTTCTTTACTTCATCTTTCGTTACTGGCGGGATGACGCATTGCTGTGCACTGCTGTCTTTCTCATTAATGCTCTTATTACATTGGCTACTGTACAGGTCTGTGTAGAACTCTTCGGCTACGTTAACTCTCTTATCCATATTGCTAATGACATTGCCCTGCTTGTCTCTTAATGCATACATATGGTTTTTACCTATACCTAGTTTCCTCTTCACTACTCTTAGGCTACCTCCCTTCTTTAGAGTACGCTCGATCCTCTCCATATTAAACTTCCTTATGTCGGCTACCTTGCGCTTATTTATTAACTTTGATAGCTCTGTTAGTTCTATTCTGTCGGTTGGGTTAGACGCCCTCATGCTTTTGCAGTTCCTAATCAGATCTTTCGTCACCTGAGATAGCTTTCCGGTATCCTGTCGAACTGTCCTACCGCCTACTTCTACTGTGCACTCCGTAATTATTGATGTCAGATTATCGTGCATTGTATGAACATCAATATCGTCTTCCTCAGTTAAAGCCGAATATCTGTTTTGCAGCGCTATCCTAAACTCCTGTGCTTTCCCTCTTACGGCTAACTCGTTAATGGTCTTCTTCTTCACTAGCTTCTTCCGTTCCCTCTTCAAGTCTAAGCTAATTCTAGACCTTACCATTCTGTGGTCGCTACAGCGCACCATTCCGAGGACGGACACATCCTGAATGATGCCAGATTTAGCGCATAGTATTAAGTCGATTTAATTTTTAGTTTCACCATTGGGGCTCTTCCAGGTCCACTTCCTGTTTTCTCGTTTGCGGAAGAAGGTATTCATGGCCCGTAAATTATTTCTATCCGCGAATTCGACTAATAACTCTCCCGTGCTACCGCGTGGTCGTCAGCCTGCTTCTTGCCCACCTTCGCATTGAAGTCGCCCATCAGTACAGTGTACTGCAATTTTACTTTATTCATTGCCGATTCTACGTCCTCATAGAAACTTTCAACGGTCTGGTCATCATGGCTGGATGTGGGTGCGTAGGCCTGCACCACTTTCAGCTTGTACCTCCTATTCAGCCTAATTACTATAGCTGCTACGCTCTCGTTAATACAATATAGCTCCTCTACGTTGCCAGCTATATCCTTATTAAGGAGGAATCCCACACCTAGTTCTCGTCTATCCTCTAATCCGCGATAGCACAGTATGTGCCCGTCCTTTAGTACTGTATACGCCTCACCTGTCCTCCTAACTTCGCTAAGCCCTATCACATCCCATTTAATTCCCGCTAGTTCCTCGAACAGCACTGCTAGGCTAGCCTCACTAGATAAATTTCTAGCGTTAAACGTTGCCAGGTTCAGATTCCAATGGCGGCCTGTCCGGAGCCAGAGACTCTCAGCACCCTCCGCTGCGTCACAGGTCTGACCGCCGCCGTGGTCAGTTGCTCCGCAGCTGCTGGGGACTGAGGGCCGAGGGCTAATTGGTTTGATCATAGAAGGTTGTGGCCAAGTACTACACCAGGGTGGCCAAATCCTGCTCTGGTGAGATAGTGTGTTGTCGGTTGTGGTCACCGAGATCAGGCCGCACTTCAGGCCTGGTTATGCAATTCCATAGACACGCGGATTTTTTTTTTTGTACGTGTACGGTACGCGTTGACTGGCATATGAACCAAGGCACTCACACGTGGATAATCTAGTCCGGAGAAAATGTTGCTTTTTTCGCACAAAACGCGACCACATAATGGAAAAAGCCAATTCAGCAGCGAAAAGAGTAAATCGATGCGTTGTGGGCGGAAAAATGAGAGTCATGCAAGGGGACAGAATGCCGAAAAAAACTGCGGTCCATAACCAGCGCGGCATTTTTTTCGGCTTCCCGCATCAGCACCTCGCGGAAAGTCAAAGACACGAGATCGCATGTTTCCTTTTACAGTGGACCATATTGTACACAGCGCGCTGGAAGTTTGGTTAAAGGCCTTCCCTTTCTGAGCTACCACCCACCGGATGAAACTGGTTTTCGCAGGGGTGCCTTCTGTCATCCGGGGTTGTACTGCGTATTCTTGTTCCACCTTTGCCTCTAGTATTGCCCTTGCGAAAATACCCTAACGTCGATGCCGTCTTGCACTTTAAACGTACTGCAAAATGGTGAAACCATGCGACCACTCCATAAAAACCGAAACTGCTGCATCTGACAAGCACAGCGCGCTCGAAGCAGGTATGTGTGCTGCAAGGAAGACTGGAAAAAAGGAAAACCACAGTGACCCGCACAACTCTCGAGACGTCACTCAGCGCAGCGCAACGGCATTCGGCGGGCTGTCTAACCTAGGCGCAGCGACGGCGTAGAGATAACGCGCCCACTTTGCGTACAAGAGGACCCCGGTTAGAATACTGGTACAGCCGCGATTCTCCACCGGATAAAGGACAACCTAAGTTGATAGAACGGGACCCAAGAATTGAAGGCGCGGTCTGATCTCGGTGTCTAGAGCCGACAGCGCACTCTCTAACCCGAACAAGATTTGGCAGCCCTGTTGTAGCTCTTAGCAACCACCTCATATGAACAAGCCAATTTTCTGACCAAGGCGGCGGTCACACAGGTGACGAGTGGGTCTAAGAATCTCTGGCTCGGGAAAGGCCGCAATAGAAAATTGAAACTCGGAACTTTTAAGTTTAGAACATTATCCAGTGGGGCTAGTTCAGCATTGCTGTTTCCAGGACTAGCGAGTAATAAAGACGATGACACTGGACTTAATGAGCTTAGGACAGATAAAGCACACAGTGTTCCAAAACCCGTGCACGGGCACACAAAGAAATCATTTGCTTATAATAAATACCTTTTTCTGCTAAAGGGAAAACTGCAAGTGTACGTGGAAGAGCTTGAGGAGCGAGACTAAAAATGAAATATTGTTATTGTGCGCGCATTCAGGCATCGTGCTCGATATGGAGAGAGAGAGAGAGAGAGAGAGAGAGAGAGGGTTTATTGATATGAAAGGCAGAGAGGTTGGCCTGAAAAATAAATATCTGGCCTGCTACTCTGCTCTAGGGGACGGGAAGAGAAGATAAAAGAAGGTAACGATGGGGGACGATGATGCTGGGAGGAGGCAGATCAAAAACTACTTAAAAAAAAACAAGGCACACTTTCTGACATCACAAACGCGAGACAAGGTCCGTGTCGCTCAAAAAGCGTGAGAGCGCTCGCGTTGCCTTTAAAGTTCTAAATCTATCTGGCCAAGCGCCGAGGATCAAATCCTCAGAGAGGAGCGATGTGTCCATAGGCTTCAGAGCAGATGCGAGTATGAGTCTTTCACGTGCATACGCTGGACACGCCACTAAAACATGTTCTATAATCTCTAGCACGCCACATGTGGTACATTCCGGGGAGTCCGCTTGTCCTATTAAGTGCAAGTATTTGCGCGTGAATGCCACGTTTAAACGTAGTCTACGGATAACGCATGCAATAGGGCGAGGTATTCCGCGAGGAACTGAAAAGGTCACCGTCGGATCTAGCCGTTTAAGGCGGATATGGCGGGTGTCTGGCAGGGCCCAGTACCTAGCCGTCGCCCTCCTCATCAATTCCGAAAGGAGACAAGTTGTGTCCACTATAGAGAACGGTACAGCTGTACGCAGGCCACTGCTGAAGGCGCTCCTTGCTTCAGCGTCGGCGGTCTCATTTCCATCGAGTCCGCAGTGTCCGTGGATCCACTGAAACACTATACGGTGGCCGTTTCCCTGAGCAAATTATACGAGACTAATGATATCAAGAGCCAGAGCTTGGTAGGCTGTGTGGCGTAGGAAGCATCCTAAAATGTGTAGCGCAGGTTTACAGTCGGTGAAAATGCACCACTCCTGAGGCGGTTCTCCGCAGATGTGGCGAATCGATTCCTGAAGGCCCACAAGCTCTGCAGCGGTTGAAGTAGACTTGTGCCCCAAAATGAATCTGCGGGTCGTCTGTTGTGCAGGGATTGCGAAAGCTGCTGTTGATGCATTTGGAGACGCAGATCCATCCGTGTAGACGTGCACACATTTGTGGTATTCTGACCATATGTAGGAAAATGCGAGTTGCTTCAGTCCGCTAACCGGCATCGCAGACTTCTTGATTATGCCAGGGACCTGCAGGCAGACTGAAGGCTGAGCCATTACCCATGGGGGCTGCAAGGAATGATGCGGCAGGGCATAGTCTGATGGCAATTCGGAGCGATGGAAGCGCAGTGCGCGTGCAAAACTGCTGTCCGGTCGCTCATCAAAAATCTTCGTCAGCGGGTGACAGCGGTGCCGTGTAAGCGCACGTAAATATACACGAAGTGGTTCGTGTGACAGGTAGACCGATATTGGGCACGCACGAGATTCCTCAATTGTGCCTTTGTTCAAGGCACAACGTGGTAATCCGAGGCATATCTTGAGCGCCTGTGCTTGGACACTCTCTAATGTCCGCAAGCAGGAAATACTCAAGTTAGAGAGTACAGGAAGGCTGTAACGAATGTAGCCAATAAAGAGGGTACAGTAAAGTCGAAGCAAGGAGCGCTCCGTTGGGCCCCATTTAATGCCTGCCACAAAGCGAAGCACAAGGCAAAAAAGAGTGAGTCTTTTCTTTAGCATGTTTATATGCCTCGACCATGACAGATCGCGGTCAATGATAATGCCCAAAATCTGTGGTGGGAGACGTATGGTATTGCAACCCCTTGAAGAGTTACCGGGTAGTGGCAGACAGACTTGCGCGTGAATGCGACCACAGCACACTTTTCAGCTGCCAAGTGCAAACCCTGACGCCGTAGGTACCTTGAAGTAGATGACACGGCACGTTGTAATCTCGCACGCATTTGCGGACGTGTCGAACCCGACGCCCAGATGCAGATATCATCAGCATAGGCACTGATGTGAATGTTAGTGGGAAGTTCATTCACCAGTCCAATCAATGCCACGTTAAATAGGGTTGGGCTAAGAACTCCTCCCTGAGGAACTCCACGGCAAACCTGATGACGGGTAGTCTCCCCATCAGGCGTAGACATGTAAACAGACCGGCCGTTGAGGTAGCTCCCAATCCACGAATACATCCGGCCGCCAACGCCAATGTCGTCAAGGGCATGAAGGATGGCGTCATGAAGTACACTATCGTAGGCCCCTTTGATGTCCAAGGAGACAGCAGCGACGAGTCGGCGACTACGTTTTTCATGTTCCACTGTCGATATGAGGTCGATTACGCTGTCAATCGAAGAACGTCCCCTCCGGAACCCGGTCATCATATCCGGATAGAGAGCATTCTGCTCTAAAAACCATTCGAGCCGCGCCAGCACCATTTGCTCCATAACTTTGCCGACGCAGCTTGCTAGTGCAACTGGCCGGTATGAGGTAAGCTCATAAGGAGGTTTGCCAGGCTTCAAAAGTACAACCAGGCGGCTGATCTTCCAGTGTTCTGGAACGATTCCGGAAGCCCATGTATCATTGTAGTAACTGAGCAGCACAGTTCGGCCTTCCATGCCAAGGTGAGAGAGGGACGCCTACACAAGGAAAGAGCAGCTTCTAGTTCAGGCATCGTGAATAGCATGTCGTAGTGGTCATCTGGTGAAGGTGGTACAAAAGCCTCCAAACTGGTTGATGGTACCATAGTTGTGCCCACAACCATTTTGCAGGATTCTTCTGCTACCTCTACATTATTACGGCGTTGGTAAATAGACAGGGCATGGAAGGGATAGCGTTTCTGCGGGGGTGAACGCAAGCTGCTGGCAACATGCCAAATATGCGACAGTGGTTTGCGAGGGTCCAGCGATGAACAGAACTGCCTCCAACGTTGTCTCCCTAGTCTCGCTAGGTGGCGCTTTATTTGCCGTTGAGCTCGGCGACAAAGGGCAAGATCATACGTGGATTTGGTTCTTCTGTATTTCTTTTCGGCGCGCCGACGGACTGCGCGTAGTCATTCGAATTCCACGTCAATAGTAGACCCTGGCGTAGGCGCACATATATACCGCGTGGTCTCACTGAGAGAGGACGTAATCAGGCCTTCTATTTTAGATGGTGTTGAGAGGTCCACACAGGAAATCTCCACGGACGACCTAAAGGCAAGCCAGTCTGTATATCGCACGCGAGACGGAGTAGTAGGTGCGTACCACTTGACGCAAACATACGTTGGAATGTGGTCACTCCCATGTGTTTCCACGTCACTGCACCAGCTGACGTAAAACTGGAGACTTGCTGAAACAAACGCCAGATCCAAGCAGCTGCTGTACGACGTGCCACGCAGAAACGTAGGTGAACCATCGTTGATATTGATGAAGTTCTGGGAGTGCATAAAGTCAAACAGGTTCCTGCCTCGGTTATTCATAACAGCACTGCCCCACTGAGCGTGATGAGCATTAAAATCGCCCACTATGATATGAGGAGCTGGACAACTCTGGATGGCTGAATATAGGTACGAAGTATCAATGGCATCTCTAGGTGGAATGTAGGCACCGATTATCGAAAAGACCCGTCCTTTTAGCGTGACTGTCAAACAGATGTAATGGTTTGTGTTGTGTGGCTGTAGAACTTGGCGGACGTGCGCAATGTCTTGGCGTATGCAAACTAACACTTTGCTACTTTCGTCCTCTGTGCGAGACCACAGCAGCACGTATCCAGAAAGGCGGAAAGGCGACGGCATGTTGGGCTCACATATATCCAGCCCAGGGAAGCGGTACTTGTGGACGCGTTGCCGGAAGTCACTCAGACGACTTCGTAGGCCTCGGGCATTCCATTGCACCACTACACTACGGCGCACGTGCATTGGCACAGATGAGGTGGGTTTTGGTTGTGCCATAATGAATTACTGCAACGCCGCCAAGAGCGGCTCAAGTGCATCCAAAAACTGCACAACAATCTTTGCTGTTGGCGTGTTAATGCCTGAAAGCAGCACGCGCATTGAACACACAAGCTTTTTTAACATTATGCTCACATCCTGACCTTCGGGCTTGCCAACAGTGTCAGCTGGAGTGGCAACCGGTCTTGGTCTTGCCATGGCGATCTCCTTGGATGGCAGAGCAGGCCATTCAGTATCAGAAGAAGAAGGTAACACAAACGCATCAGACTGAGCTACTGCGGTAACATGGGACACGGCCGCAGACGTCTTGTTATCGTTGTTAGGCTCATGCTGCTGTGCCGGCTGAGCTGATACTGAGTTCGATATGGAGGTGCTCAGGGATGTGTGAGATGCAATGACAATAGGGCGGTAGGGTTTCGGTTAGCTTAGACTTGAATAAGAAATGGAGGCGACTGGAAACGGAGAAGCCCATCAAAGAGCAGATGTCAGAGGGTGAGTAGAAGAATTTAGAATCTCGCTGCATAGCAGATATTACACCTTAACTCAGACGACGACATTAGTGTTCAAGCAATCTTTGATAATATCACAGGCAACGAACAAAGAGAGAGAGAGAGAAAAGTGGTAGAGGAAAGGCAAGGAGGTTAACCAGAAAAATGTTCCTATTGGCTACGCTGCACTGGGAGAGAGAGATGAGGAGGCATAAAAGAATAAGAAGTAGAGCAATGTGGTCTGTATCTAGCACGATTAACAATGGCAAGCGCACTGAAAGTCACAAGCCGCCGCAGCAGTAGCCTGCACGCCTTGAGGGCTGCCGAACACTGCGATCCGAGCAGAACAGATCTACAGTCCTCTATCACTGATACGATGCAGACAGGCAGTACAGACATTCTAGTGTGTGGAAAGGCTGCTTGCCGTTGCGGCTGATAATGTTGATGACAACGTAACACATCCCGACTTCTTCTCGGAACTATGGAGCTGGAGAATGCGCTGTGCCGGCTATTGGACAGCTGCAAGCACTGGATTCAACAAATCCAGAATCTGTAGCGCATTCTGTGCAGCTGGCATGTGCAAGCTGGAAAGCAGCACACGCATGGCATTCACAATTGGCTTCAGCATTGCAATCACTTGCTCGTCATAAAAGTAGCCTAACTAGATAGGATACGGGTAAGCTCTCTCAGGAGATAAAACATCTGATTAACAAACGTCAGGAGTGAAAGCCTCTAGCCCCGTAGATAGAATATGAATGGCAGAGCTGTTAAAGCTAATCAATAGGCGTAAGGTAACTGACATAAGAAAGTATAGTATGCAAATAATCAAGCATGCAATAAAGAACGAAGGCACGCCAAAAGCGGTCAAGAGAAGGAGGCGAAAAAATTAGGTGTTAAGAGAAAAGGAAGGCGGTCATTACCAATGCGGAGAATATAGCTATGGCAGCCGAGGAGTTGTACAAAAATTTATAGCCCAAGTAATCTGGATAATAACGACGGAGGCAGGTGTTCAGAGGAATAGGGCTTCCTACCGGTAAAGCAACAAATTGTGAAGATAGTCTCACAACCCATGCAAAGAGGAAAAGAAGCTGGTGTCGATCAGGTAATAGCAGAACTGTTGAAGTACGGTGGGCAGATTGTGCGAAAAGACTGGCGACCCTTTATAAGCAATGACTCATGACCTCTAGCATAACAGAATTTCGGAACGAGCTAACAACGCCTTAAACCTGAAGGGGATGTCAAGGGCTTTAAAATCCGGGACCAGGCTGGCTTTCGTAAAGGCTACTCAAAAGTATACCATATTTACATCATCAATGAGCTGATAGAAATTAGTAGAGAATATAATCAACCCCTATACGCAGCCTTCATACATAACGCGAAAGCATTATACTCACGTCAGCAATCAACCGCAGCAGTAACGCAGGCATTGCGTAACTGGGACGTATTTGAGCCTTATATAAAAATACGGAAAGATATCTATAACGACTGCAAAGCCACTGTAGTCCTCCATAAGAACAGCAGTAATGTTCTAAGGAAGGGTGTCAGGAAGGGAGACACGATATCTCTAATGATATTTACTACATGTTTACAGGAGGCATATAGAGACTTGGATAGCGAACAGATGAAAAATACCTTAGCAATCTGCGATTTCCTGATGATATATACTGCTAAGTACCTCAGGGGATGAACTGCAAAGCATGGTCAATGACTTAGGCGGGCAAAGCAGAATGGTAAGCCTAAACATTAATAGGCAAAAAAACTAAAGTATTGTTCTCGGAAGGGTACAGCACTTTGATATGCTGCGTAGCGTTGGAAGTGGTAAGCAAATACGTCTATTTAGGGCCGGTGTATAACCGCAAATCCTGATCCGGAGAGCGAAATAACTAGGAGAATACGACTGGCGTGGAGTGCATTTGGCAGGTACTCCCAGTTCATAAAAAGCAGTTTACTAGTATCCCTCAAGAGGAAAGTATATAACAGCTGTATTTTACCGGCACACACCTATGAGGCAGAAACTTGGAGGCTAACGAAAGGAGCTCAACTTAAACTGAGTACAACGCAGTGAGCTATGAAAAGAAACTTGAAAGAGGTAACGTAAGAGATAGAGAACAGACTGAGTCAGGGAACAAACTCGAGTTAATGACTTCCTACTCGAAATCAAGAAGAAATGGGCATGGGCCGGTGATGTTGTGCGAAGGTAAGATTGCCCATGGTCCTGAATGCTAACGAACTGGATTCCAAAAAAAGGTAAGCGTAGCAGGGAGCGGCCGAAGGTGAAGCGGGCGCAAGAGGTTACGAAGTTTGCGGCGATACGGTGGCCCCACCTGGCACAGAAAAGCGCTAATTCGAGACATGTGGCACAGTGTTAGCTCTGCAGTGGGCGTACACAGTATAACAATGTAGCCAGCTTCCAGAAGATGGGTGCGATGGCAAGAGACTCCTTTGGCGAAGCAGGCCGCAGCAATGAGGCATCCGGAGAAACACACCATCTGAGCTCTGCAAGAGATGCGAACAGTTTTCCGCATGTTCGCAAAAAATATTTTCCCAGAACGTTATTTAATTAGATGTTTGTTATGAAATTCTTATTAGCGTCGTTTTTTGTAGCGGCTCTTTTCTTGTTTTGATACGAAACCAAGGCGCAGCACAAAAAGTATCCGCTAACCATATCACTCCGAAGTAGTATAATTCCTGTCCAATTGATATCGAGAAAGAAAATAACAGGTTAAGCACAACGCAAGGAACATATTAATGGGACATTTCAAAGAGACAAAACTCTAGTGATGTGCAAGCAGCAAATGCATTTAAACACAAGGCGTGTACAGATTGCTACTCTGGCGTAGAGTGCTCGGGCGACGAACTCCGTTGCCTAGACATGGACTTCTCATCGTAGCTTCTAGCATTCAGTGGAAACACGTGCGAAGAAGTAGAGCCACGTAGACCTAAAAGCATGGTGAGTACAAGCATGCTACCCCGAAAGGGGGGGGGGGGGGCTGGTTTTTAATTTCAGCTTTTATGGCGCGGTGCACTTCACTCGAGCGCTCTACACAAAGGTCTTGAAGACTATTGCTGGCGACATAAGTCTTCAGGGCTTCTGAACGAGAAGCGACAGCGATAACTCTGTTTTTGCCGCTGGCTGTGGATCATTTTTGTACGATGTTGAACCCATGCCGAATCATGCATAGTTGTCATATGAGGTGAACGTTTGCAGACACGTACGCCTATGCTCGAGTCCTACAGGTTTCTGTTCTCGACAGCACTTTCATGCCACTCGTGTTAGTGAGAGTCAAAACTGTAGTATAGGGAGATCAATCTATATCCTCCGTGAGGCACTCGCTTGGTCTTACCAGTATTGTTATTGGCCCAGATCAACATAGTTACGCCCCTCCCTGCGTTCCCCAAATCCCCAAGACTTGTTGATAACAAGCACCCTCACCTCAGTGTAGCTGCCGAATGAGAGCAAATACGGGGCGTACTCGCACCGCGAGAAGAAATCCAGCGGCTCTCCCGGAGCGGCCGTTGTCCAGCGACCTTGCATGGTGACTGACACCAGCCCATTGACGGTCGTGTTCCTAGCGTAGAGTTGGCGTAGACTCAACGGGCCGGACGACTGCAAGAAAGAAGTAACGACCTCTTATATGCGTGACAACGATGAAGCTGCATTACTAAATTCATGATGCGACTATGGCTCCAGACATTTCAATACCGCTTTGTTAATTTGTATGCAAAAACACTCACAATTAAACTAGCAATGAAAAGCTTATGGAAGACATTAATAACAAAAAATAATCGTACTCACTCCCTTTGCAGGCTTCCTAGAATATATGTAGCCTCATTATGCGTATGCAAACTACTTAACGCACCATTACATTTCAAGAAATTGTCCCTGGATGCAAAAAAAAATCTCATTTTCATTTTTCTTCATATTAGCATTCCATAAATTTAAGCCGCCGGGTGTACGCCCACGCTGTGTACCCAACACGTCGATGATTGGCGAAAATTCTGAGCAGCACTGCAGAGTGGTGCTATATATGCAGTGCTTAGCATACCAAGGCCACACATGGTCTGGAGACGCCGTAGCGGACGCCCTCCACAGGAGACGCCCTAGCAGAGGACTCCGCGTTAATTTCGGTCACTGTAATACGATAGCTATAAGTTGTCGTCACACCAAAGCTCCGGCGATGTCCACGATATAAATTCGCTGATTGGTCGAGAGAGATAATGTGACATTTTGACGTCATCACAGCCTGCCCTGATAGATGGAGAAACGCCACATAACCATCTGACATCACCACAACCTGCCCACCGTGGCAGTGGCAACCTGGCCACCGGATTGTCAGTGACCTGGCCACCGTGGCAGGCGGCAATGATTGGCCGAGAGAGGCTACCGAACAATTTGTGATGTCATCACAGCCTGCCCGCCGGGTTGTTCCAATCATAGTTCCTAGACATCAAAGAGAATCAAAATCAAAAATCACAAAATAGTGCTATATGTGGCTAGCAGCATAGGCGGCTATCAGCATAGCAGGACACCTGCCAGCATGTGAAGAGGTGAGCTCAAAGTTTGAATTACCGACTGTCATAATCGTCTGTCAATTTTTTTTAACGCACGCGAGCTTTTTTTAATGCGATATCATTGGGCGGGTCATAAAGGCGGCGTCGGCCAGTCTGCAAAAACGAAGCTTATTCCTTGAGAAGAGTAATCTGTGTCTAAGAAGCCCTAGCGGTGCCTGTTTGAAACAGCCACATGCGAGTGCAGTTGCATCGCTTAATCGCTGCACCACTGCGCTGGCGGCGGTATGAGGGCTGACCGGGATCCATCATTGTGACAGACTTTGCATAGTTGGGTAGTCAAAATGCAGAGCGAATTAGAATTGGAATATATTGAGGAGTGACAAACAGTGGCACTCAAAATGAAAATAGGATCATAGATAGAATTTACTGCCTGCCGATTGAAAGAAGCATGCTATCGAATTTCCTCCACATTGGTAAATTATTTCCCCTAATTTATTCTCTCAACCGGCACCTTTTCACATAGCAGCAATCCCTATAGCGACTAAGCCAGTGCTGAGGCTACGAGTGGTAGAAAACTCGCTACAGCAAAGGATTGCATGGCAGTTGAAAGTTTATAGTCCTGTCTCCACCAATATTTCATGGTATCTGTATGTGCGCCTGTGCTCGTTTGTTCGTGTGATAACGTCATCTTATATGGGTACCATCGAGTGTCACCGCGCGTGCGCACGCACGCACGCAGGCACGCGCGCACACACTCACACACACACACACACACACACACACACACACACACACACACACACACACACACACACACACACACACACACACACACACACACACACACACACACACACACACACACACACACACACACACACACACACACACACACACACACACACACACACACACTAACACGCGCGCGCGCACGCACGCACGCACGCACGCGCACACACACACTGATATGTGAGGTCACATGAATCACGCGCTGAGGTGGTCGCGTGCGGCGCGCGTTAGCCGACGTGCTGCACTTCACAGTGTCTGTGTGTGCGCGCGCGTGCGTGTTTGCGTGTGTGTACGCGTGCGCCACCTTCGAGGTGTAAGCACCGGCTCAAGGATCTGCCGTATAGGGCCAGTTCTCTGCTCATCACAGAAAAAGAGCGTATTGTTTATAGGAGTCAAACGTCCTAAAAGCGATTCCAGCTATCAGGGACGATCGAATCCTGTCGCTGGCAACGCTGAAACACATCATCATAATATCGCCTTGGACAGCGCCGCCGTCATAGCTAAAGAGAACATATCATCGAGACGGCAAGTGGAATCATTTATCATTTAGGGAATCACTAATACTATTACTAGGACAAATATAAATATGCCGCCAGTTTACTAATTACGTCAAGTAGTACGTACTTAAAGGAAAACCTTGGCCACATCAGTGAGCAAGGAGCCGTACAGGTTCCGAAGCGTCAATCGTAAGCTCGATATGGTCGTGACCTTTAACTTCACCACCCTTCAGAAGGGATACAACCACCATCAACTCGAATATCTCCACCCTCCAGAAGCCTCCACCGCAAGCCCGCGTGCAAGCAGAACGAAAAGGTGACGGAGAGGTCAAATTACAGCTGAATAGGAAGGCGGTCGCATTTCCATCGAGGCAAAATGCTTGAGACCCGTGTACTGTGCGATGCCAGTGTAAGTTAAAAAACACCAGGCGGGCCAAGTTGTCGTGAGCTATCCAATACGGCGCCCCTGATAGAAAGAATTGCTTTAGGACACTAAGTTCCATTAAAGCATACACTATGCCACCAGCACGCAGACGTTAGTTGCCTTCGCACTCTATCGTCAAGACGTCTTACAGCGACCGCTGTTGATGCACGGTCTTAGTGCGTAAGCACGAATCCTATGCGAACTAACCGAGAGAAAAATCGTCCGTTGTTTGCTGCGCTGTCTGTTAGCCTAGCGCGAGCTCTCCGTCCCGCGGTACTGCCCGCTCATCGCCATCTTCTATGTAGCAAAAATCCGCGCCTTGGCACTGATTCGAATGTAGTAAACATTCTCTATGGTTATTGAAACAGCGGTGCCCGTTCTCTTGTCTCCACCGAGTGCAGGTAATGGTGAAGGTGGAGAAAGGGCGAGGGAGAAGGGCATGTTAACGTGGCTAATGTCTTCGTCTTTCGATGGACATTCATAATTGAGCACAAGCAAAATCGTCGTTTTAACAGCGTGCCACCTTTATCGGAATAATTAGGACAAAACAATTAGCTGGCTTGAGTTTGGAAGTGCGTTGAAGTGCTACTCATACTGTTCAGCTCCTCGCACTTAGCTCAGCTCCCCGCTCCTAGGCGCCCTAATGGCAATAAGAAAAAAGAAATTGCTCTAAAATAAAAAAAAAACGTGCTGCAATATAAGGCTCAAAAGTTGGCTTTGAAGTCAAATAACAAAATCTTGCGTACTCGCAATTTCTATACCCTGCTCCTAGTTTAACCACCCAAACAAAGCACACGCGTTTGTTCCATCTTTCAATACTTGACCCTCCGAAGTTCGCTTTATTGTCCTGCTAGTTAGCTGCTGAAGAACAAAATAATTAAGATGACTTCACTGAATCAGTTATCTTTACCGAATAGACCACGCATGTTATGGCAATTTGTCTACCCTACACAAGGGTACCACTGCATGGGAATTTTGTGGCATACCTTCTGCAATATCCAGCTTTGACCGCTCATCACAAAAAGCAGCTTCGTATTACCCAGTGCAGCGCCTTCAGTCACTTTACTAAATGCTGCTGCATCTGGCATGCGCAGTGTGCATCTTGTCGCAAAAAAAATGCCAGAATTTTAGTGATGATCTGCGTTACTGGCTCAGAGTACGAAGAAAAAACACTAAACGCTGTACTCCCTAAGGATAAGTTCCGAAGGAGTACAAGTTCGAAAATTTGGTAAGAAATGGCAATTGGAAGTGAACTTAAAAAACTGCGTATTATCTAACCTAAAAGAAGCAGAGGACCGACTTCGTGTACGCTGTAAATGACATACCACTTAGGCGCTTAATCTTTTGACGTCATCTAAGTTAGGAATCGCAAATTACCAGTATTCAGTCATAAAAGCCCAGAGAGGCTAAACTGATCAACGTCTCGAAGCGGAGCGCAGTTAGCTGAATGAGAGAAAGAAGAAAGATTCACTGCTTAAACAGTTCCGAGACACTCAGGGAGGGAGGTCTCCATGTTTTCTTTTCCTACTCCATCCCCCTCCCTCCCCCCAGTAGTGGCGCAGATTTCAAATTAGGGCATAATCGCACTTAGCATCTACGTGTGTGTGGTCATGTGGGCGGAAGGAAACCTTCGCTAAATAGCTTTTGTAGGTTTAGCTACCACATAGCATGGAAGCCCAGCCTTAACGCCATCAGATATAGCGGTAGCTCCATCAGCGGTGAAGACTGCTTTCTGAATTGCAGTTAGAGTGGATGTTCAGTGGAGTGTTTCCTGGAACAATAGCAATCACGCTTTGGAGAACGGTAGCTTGATGGGAAGGTTGGAACATGCACTCGAAAGGTGAAATCTGCGCTAAATCACGTGAGCACAAGTCAAGATACGGACAAAAAAAAAGTATGGAGGCGCAACCAGAAAAGGAATGTAAACCAATAGGCCCCTGCCTGTGCCACTAAGTATAACAGGCTTAACCCAATGTGATATAAATGATAAGGCCCGAAGGCAATGTTGTGCTTTTGCCACCCGTAGGTGGGAAAATAAAAAAAATGAGGGGGTAATGCTACAAAGCGACCCACAGCCGGGGGAGCGGGCCCGAGGAGACTCCCCTGATCTCCTCTGGGACGTAGCGGAGGGGGTGGGACATAGGTTGTGGGAATGGGAATGAGGGAAGGGTTATGGGTAATGGGATGGGAACTGGGGACAGCGAGACATTGACCCTCATTTTATCATTGCTCGACTCCTGTCTGGCCAGGACAGGGAGGGCGTCGATGTTGACCAATGGTGCGGCTCCACTCACGGGATGCCCGACCACCCAACGACGCAATCGCTCCGACTCGGAGACAGGAAATCCTAACCCGGGGCAGCTGCCTCGGGCTCCTCCACGACTTTGAGGGGTGCGGTTCGGACTTACGAATCGCTGCCCAGCTACTAACCGTCAAGTGTTTTTCGCGGTTTTTCAGACTCCGGAAGTATGTGTGGTGGATCCAGCCAATGGAATTAGACTCCCGGGGACCCACCTGTGCTTCCAACCAACCAGCCATGCACTTATTTCCTCCCCTAGCTTGCTCCACACCTTCTGAGGAGGGAGTGTTCAGGGCCGAGCTGACCGGGCCACAAGCCAAGAACCTGGCCGAGGGTGAGATAACCCGGGCCTACTCCACCGCTACACCACAACATCGACGGTTTTCGCATCGGTCGTACTAAGGTCCCCCGTACCTCGGCGTCCCGCGCTCTAGCCTCACGGCCCCGCGGTCAGCCATCCCTGGCTGCTTCCCCGAGGACATCGCTCCCAAGGAGCCCTTCTGCTGGAAACCCCCACGCGGACCTGGCCTCTCCGTGACCAGAAACCGACGCGCCAGCCGGTAGCCACGCACGCCCCCGCGTGCAGAGGCCTTTTGATTTTCGAGCACTTTTCGAGCCCAATTCCGTGAGTCCAACCTGATTATAAACCAGGCCTGCCTCCGCACAGGCATCGGACCTCACGTGCGCGACTGGCCCACTCAGTCGCTTGGGAGTCGCTGCCACTCCCATGGGGTTTTGCATCCCCAGAGGACGGGCCCCGGCAAGCCCATCCCCACCGCTGGCGTTGCACCGGAACAAAGCCTAGTAGCCGAAACTACACCGGCCCGTATCCGGTGGCAGGGGGGGCCACGAGAAGGCCGCACAGTCGGATTTCCCCCCCTAAGATACGGACAGCACAACCAATAGCTATGGTTAGTAATGCTGAATGCACAAAATTCATTGTTTTCATGTGACCTAAGTGAGCTAATTACAGAGAAAGCCGCCTGCTCAGCAGCAGGTAAAAAACCATACTCTACGTCCAAGGAACGGTAGACTGCCCCTCAACTAGCGCTGAAACAAATGCTGTTTTCCTAACTGGGTCTTTGTGGTAATCTCCCAGGCAGTACTACATGTAGACCGTGCATTTTCAGCCACTTACTTTGTGGAAATGTAGCACGAACCCCTCGCTAAGCGCGGAGGGGTTCGTGCTCGAGGGAACAAAGGGAAAGGACGACAAAGCGTGAACACTCATAGGCTATTTATTACACTTGCAAATAATACACAGAGCGGACCAGCTAGCTACAATCAACGAGGCATTCATCGGAAATAGGAGGCTACGTAAGGACTTCCTACTTACCGGCTGGGGCAGGGCCGCGACTTCGGAAGTATCGGCGGCGAATATTTGTATGCGCCGACAATGGCGGCCGGGGTTTCCCGTGCGCGCCGCATTCTTGGGGCAAAGCCATCGCCTAGCATTTGCTGGGGAAGGTAACCAGAGCGCGCGTTTGCTGCTCTCACTTCGCTGCCTGGAACCAGAAGTCAGCGGCAGGGCACGACGGATCTCACTGCACCTGCCGCGGGAGGTGACGATAGCGTGCGTCTCCAACTACTCATGACGCTGGCCGGATAGCGAACTCTCCGGCTTCGCGGAATTTCGCGTAAAGCGCCAACTCCAAGGGCCCTTCATGGGCGTACGCGCTCAACGTCGGCGCTCTTGGCGTACTCCGGAACGGGCGTCGAAAAGGGGCATGCATCTCCATGTTCCAGGCACTGGTTCACTTCCCCTCTCGAACCGACGACGGAGAGAAGTTCAAGCCGTGAAGAGGTTGGGGGGGGGGGGCGATTAAAGGACAACTTAAATCGCGGAGAAAAGTTCGGGAAACCTGAAAGAGCTTGAAGCCATGAACAAAAGAGTCACCGAGAGCCCCGCGATCCTCCCATTGTTCTAAACCGGACCCCTCTTCCGACGCGTACGCGAGCGCCCGTGCGCTGACGCCGATATCTCGCACGTTCAGATATCGGCGCCTCGCCGAGGCTCGCTGGCGTCTCCTGCAGTGCTCATGAGCAGACCGGTTTTGGCGTACGCCAAGACATGTCCATATACGCGGACGACACTGCTCTGTGGTGCTGGGGGCCACAGGGCGAGGCGCTACGCGTGCGGGAGTGCCTTCAGAGAGCGCTGACAGCAATTGACGCCTGCTTGCACGGCCTAGGTCTGTCGCTGAGCGCGGACAAATCGGTAGCGCGCGCGCCTTGCGCCACTGTCACTGGACGGGACACCGATTCTCTGGCGTACATCGGTGCGGTACCTTGGCCTGGACATCGACTGGCGCCTTTCCTTCCGCCCAGCTGCGACCAAGACCTGTTTGCAGATGAAGAGGGTCACCGCCGCCGTGCACAACTCACTGCTCGAGGCCAGGGCATCTCCCAGCAAGCCGCGCTGCGGCTGTACAACGCCGCAGCATTGGGGGCGGCACTCTACGCGTTGGCGCTCGTCTCTGTGCGCAAACCGTGCTGGAGAAAACTGGAGCTCCAGCACCGCAAGCCCCTGCGCGTGTGCATCGGCCTGCCGAAAAATTCCCAGTGCGCCGCAACACTGGCCGAGGCAGTAGCGCGGCCCCTGCAGCTCCAAGGAGCGCGCAGGGCACTGAATCACATCGACCGGCTCCATCGCGCACCGGACGGCGGCTCGCTCCTTCAGCGGATGCGCACGCAACCACGCTCACGATTGGGTGCGGCGCTGCAGGAATAGAGCGCCTCACAGAATCCCCCCCCCCCCCCAACGGCCCCTGCCCGCCCTGGGCCTGCTGCCTCGGAGATACAGCGAGAAATCGCCGGCATCGCGGGAAAGCGGAGCACACCCCAGTGCGCTGTGCAGCAGCTGACCAGAGCCGTCATACACGAGGAGCTTCAGGACCATCTCCTCGTGTACACCGACGGCTCAGTGGTTCGCGACAACTGCTCCCTCGCAGCGGCGGCTACCATACCCGCCCTGAGGCTGCACAGCCAGACACACACCACCTTCCTGGGCTCCTCCACCACAGCGGACCTCATGGGGATCCAGCTGGGATTGGACCTACTGCTCTCCATCGTCCATCCGCCACCCAGGAGTGCTCTGCTATGTGACTCCCGCACCGCGCCCTCGCCCGCCTGCAGTGCAACGACCGTAGTACCCCACTAGTGCGCGACATTCGCGCGAGCATCGAGTGCCTAGCGCAGAAAGGATGCGTTGTGCGTGCACAGTGGGTGCCCGGCCACTGCGGCATCGCTGGCAACGAGGAGGCCGACGAACTCGGGACCGCCGCACACCAACTACCGCCAAGTGATCTCCCCCTTGCGTTGGAGGACGTGCGTGCGGTCATCCATGAACATCTCCGAGGGCAGCACCCCGACCCACGCATCGCCGGAGGTGAGCGCATCGCCAGCATTAACGGCTGCCGCGCTCTTTCGTGCTCGCAACGCGCAATGATCCTCCGCGTGCGCATCGGCTGCGTGTGGCCCGGGGAACAACGGATGCGTCACGGACTCGCGACGATTGATGTGTGTGATGGATGCGGTGCAGTGGAAACACTAGAACACCTGCTCCTTCACTGTGCCGCGTTCGCTGACGCTCGTCGTGATATGCTCGCGGCCTATATATGGGAGCTGGGCATACTCCCAGACTCGCTCAAGACGCTATTATGGCCGCAGGGCAGTGCGTGCACGCGTGAGCGAACCATGGTGAGCCTCTGCGCATTTCTCGAAAAGACGAACTTGACGTCCCGTCTGTTTTGCGCCACGTAGTTACGCGCAGGGACCGAACGTTCCGCGTGCACTACCTAGGACGATTAACAGCTGGGCGCCCCACCCCAGCTGTTGTGTGCAAAGTGTTGTGCGCGTGTTTTTATTTTTTCCTTCTTGACTGTACATGCGCACAAACTGGACAACTTTATTGTTACCCTTTGTAAATAGTGTATATATGACAACTCCCTATGTCCTTCCTTGCTGTCTCGTCACATCTTTCATTTCAGTTCTTTATACTGCCTGCAATCCTTTATTTCCGCTGCCCCAGCTCAGGTGCCGCCGCCACAGTGATGGCAGATTCTGGGGTTAGCAATAATCTTTTAACTTCCATTTCTATTATTATTTTTTAGTAAACACTTACTACTACTACTACGCCAAGAGCGCCGACGCTGAGCGCGTACGCCTAGGAAGGGCCCTTGGAGTTGGCGCTTAACCTTCGAGGTGGCGCTCCCGTTGCTGCCTACGGTTCCCTCCGCACCCCCATGAGGGCGACTTTCCTCCTCGCCCAGCCGATGCTGTCCTGACGCCTGATGAGGAAGATGGGCCGCGTCGAAATGGAGGGGGAAACAGGTTCTCCACATCCCTCCCTTCTTAAATGTTGGCCTAGAGTTGAACTCATCCATGGATGCCCAGGACGAAGTGTCCACAAGCGCTGCGGTGACGACTGCAAGCGAGCTCGTACAGGCGGGGTGCCGGGATCAAGGATGAGCAGCAAGGTCACCGGGCACCCGTCCTTGTACCGCGGCAGGCATCCAAAACTAGCGTGTCGGAAGGGTGTTCGCGCTGACGCGCCTTTGTTGGAAGGTAGGGGGGTTGGCCCCCCATCTTGTAGCTGCTCCAAACGGCTTGCCGGAGACTCCGCAGCTCGATGACTCACGGCCGCAAGGCAACAGGCAGGACCCATACAATGAACATCAGTCCGGGGTAGCTTCTCTAGAACTCTGCGTAACGCTCCTATGATCTCCAAAAGTTTGAATCAAAGGTAATGGAGACCGCGCAAATTGACCATTTGTTAAAATGCGGAGCAATCCGACTGGCAAACAACTCTAATCGGCACCGCCCAAACGCTCGGTTCATTTGAACGTAGCTGGCTCTCTTCGGTTGAAGCACATTCGCGGTTCGCTTTCCGGCATGGTGGTGTTAAGCTCACTTGAACTGCATTAGCGTCTCTCTGGTTCAACGAAATTTTAAATCTGCTTCGCAGCTAAAATATATACCAAGTCCTTTGAACAAATTCAGCTTTGTGTTGTTGAGCGAGACTTCTAGGCTCTAGCGAGGTTAATATAAGCAAGCAAACCCGTTAGCCCGTTAACACGTGTTTGTGCCACGGTACAGTTATATCCTGCCAAAAGTGACAGTCAGCTCCTGAAGAGCCTCAAGCCTACTCTCTCTGACACTTGCCGGTGCTAACAAAGGGCCAAGGACAATAGCTAGAACACAACGCCACGAGGAGATACCTTTCTACCAAGGTGACCCTAATTCGCTCGCTGCCATACCAGCAACTTCTGAGCGAACGACGCCCACCGCTCCCCGCAGTGTCGGAGCGCCCCGGTGCTTTTCCTGCAAACACGGCTACGATGCAAGTCAGCTGATTAGGGCACCCGGCTCCCAGAACCAAAGAGACAGAACAGAGAATATTTACAAGTATGTGCAAGAAAAATCGGTCCACCCTTCAGGCTTCCGCATTCACTCGCTTCTGGCTTGCTGTTCTCTGTGTACGCCCAGGTCTCGCTCTCCATGTGCGGACCTTCATAGGTTCACCTTCCAAAGGTGCGCCGATGAAGTGCTCATCAAAAGCATAGCATGCACGGCAATTCTCTCATGTTGCTATTACGTTCATCTTAGTCTTGCTAGCAACTCCGAACTCGGGTCAGGCATAACGCTGTTCCAAATCGGGGCGGGCATTCCACGAACCGAACTGACTGTCGTCTTTTGTCCCATGAGCTTGCCCACGTTGGGCGCCATTGTGGAAATATGGGAGGACAGCCTTCCGCCACCGCCGCACTACCACTCCGCGTATGCAGCGTTTCCGCTCGCTAACCGCGGATGGGCTCGTGCTCGAGGGAACAAAGGGAAAGGACGACAAAGTGTGAACATTCATATGCTATTTATTACACTTGCAATTAATACACAGAGCAGGCCAGGCAGCTACAGAACATCAACAAGGCATTCCTCGGAAATAGAAGGCTAGGTAAGAAGGGCTTCGGACTTACCGGCTGGAGCAGGGACGCGACTTCGTAAGTATCGGCGGCGAACATTTGTATGCGCCGACAATGGTGGCCGGGTCTTCCCGTGCGCGCCACATTCTTGGGGCAAAGCCATCCCCGAGCATTTGATGGGGAAGGTGGCGAGAGCGCGCGTTTGCTGCGCTCGCTTCGCTGCCTGGAACCAGAAATCCAGCGGCAGGGCACAACAGATCCCCGTGCGCCTGCCGCGGAAGGTGACGAGAGCGTGCGTATCCAACCGCTCGTGACGCTGGCTGGATACCGAAGAGAACCTCTCCGGCTTCGCGGAATTTTGCGTAACTTTCGAGGTGGCGCTCCCGTCGCTGCGTCCAGTCCCTCCACCCCCCCCCCCCACCCCCATAATCAGGGAGACTTTCCTCCTCGCCCAGCCGGTGCTGTGCTGACGCCCGATGGGGAAGATGGACCGCGTCGAAATGGAGGGGGAAACAGGTTTTCCACAGTTTTTGGAAAAAAAAATAAAATCGCTGGATGTTTTTGTGTTTTTATTTCTGCGCAAAATCAATCGTTCTCGCCAAGTTTTGTGATTCACACGCTAAAGCGGTGATCACCGGTGAAAATTACTCGGGAGCCATCAGCAGCAACATAAGCAAACGACCTCACTTTCGCTGACCTCATGACTGATCACGATATTCAATGGTAAACAAGAAGTTATAGTTGATGCCTGCATAGCTCAGGC
Source organism: Amblyomma americanum (assembly GCF_052857255.1). Classification (NCBI taxonomy): domain Eukaryota; kingdom Metazoa; phylum Arthropoda; class Arachnida; order Ixodida; family Ixodidae; genus Amblyomma; species Amblyomma americanum. The sequence continues at coordinate 83,860,457 of NC_135500.1, read as the reverse complement.
TCCGGCAAGCAATGTCTGGGCGCTGCTTTCAGGTGGCAACAGATGACTTTAAAAATATCTCCGAAAACGCTAAGGATAACACGGGTGAATTGCAGCTATGTAGCTTTCAAAGCAGCGTAGTTTTGACGCCACCACTGGCCCTTTAGGCGATTTTCACGATTTAGAGGGGGCGCCACAGTTTATGCGGTATGTAAGTGTTAATGAGGACTGCTTTTGCGGACAGCCTGGATGGAATCGCGCCTGTTTTAAAGGTAAGCGCCAAACACAAGCTTGTTTGACAACGGTGCGAACGCATATGAGCCAAACAATTGTTTTTCTCGGTGCTGTAAAGCGACAATTGGGAGAAAAAGCAGGAAATATTACCAGGAATTTGGAACAAGTACTTCTATTTTCATTGACTGCCACAAGTTCTCCTTTCGTTAAGTTCTCCTTTCGTTCGCTCACTGTTGCGCATGTGGGCTCACCAGGTCATAGGTGTAATCCTTGGCTATCTTGACCGGCAGGGGGACCGCCGAAAGAAGAGTGGGCGGCATTATGGTGCAGTTGTGCAAACCGCGGTCACCGAATGGGTAGTGGCCGTACACCACCAAGAAGTCCGGGTAGAATCCCAACTTCCTGCACGGAAATCACGACACAGGAATCCGTGCAAAGTTAGTTGCGGTAGTCCAACGACAGTAGTCCGTACTGCCATGGGGTGTTAGAACACGCAGTGAAAGAGGCTAAGTTTTAGATTTGTACCTTGCAGTTTAATTAGGCCGATGTCCCTGGCACGCCAAAAATCTCCCAATTTACCTTCTTTGTGTCACGGATCTCTCCGGAGAACACTCGGACCGAAAGAATGGACTAGGCGACGGGTGTACCCACACAAACGCACATTTAATACACCCTACGCGACACACACACTAGAACACAAACCTAACACAACACACAAAGGCTATGAATACACACGACCCGGGCACACTACTACCAGCGTCTACTACTAGCGTTCTACTATTCGTGGTCGGCGTTCATGCTCACGGTTGGTTCGGTGTGGCTGCGGCGTTGTATGGATCCCGTAAGCGGCGTCGAGGCGGCGTTCGCCGTGCTTGGGCTGGCGTCGCTGGCGGTGTTCGACGTGCTTGGGCTGGCGTTGCTGGCTGCGTCGTACAAGCTCCCAGTCCAAGCGCCCGTGGAGGTGATGCCGGTGTTGTTGGCTTTGTTGGCGGCGTCGCTGGCTGCGTCGTATAAGCTCCAGGTCCAAGCACCCGTGGAGATGATGCCGGTGTTGGCGTTGGAGGCACCACCCGGATGGGTGGCAACAGCGCTGGAGACACCCCTGGCCGTAGCAGGTGGTAGCGTCCTCTGTTGACTCCCCGGAACGGGCTCAGGCACGGCAGTAAGTCCACGATGCGTTGCCGTAGAACGCGAGCTCACCGGAGCAGTAGCCGGCGTCGCTCGCTTCCAGCCGATGTGTCCCTGACCCGCCGGAGCCTCCGCTTCTCTGCTGTTCCCCCCAGTGCCTCGCTCTCACTCGCCCTTTTATAGCCTCGGTGTTAGTCCACGTAAGCCTTCTCGTCGTCTTCTTCTCTTCTCCACCAATCATCCCTGTCCACCTCACCGACTGCTTCTCCACCAATCATCTCTCTCCACCAAAACGAATGCTTCTTCTTCCTCTTCTTTATTCTTCAGTTAATTTGCGTCGTCTTCTTCACACCCTTTTTCTTTAAAATTTAATTTAGGCTCCTTAATATATGTGGCACTTTGCAGCACACTGATCATTCAGCCCGACGAGAATGTCACAGTGCGGCCGCATTTATGTTAGACGTCCATGGCTGTGCACTGTCACCTTACTCAGCAGAAGATCAAAATTATTCTCGCTCATACCTCATGATTTTACTTTCATCTGGAAGACTTCTCAGAAGCGACTGCACAGTTTAAATGTCATACAATATCTCGTGCATTGCAACGGCGTCTGAGTGGCCGCTCTTGGCGCGTCATCAAATGAGATTGCCAAGCCGTGTTACCGCGTGGGGCTTGCGTAGCACCGTGATCGGGCCTGCCCACTCGAACGATTCAGAACTAGTTTCGGCGACGCTTTACACAGCTACGAAATCCACAAAGAAATGGCAAAGATGAGGCCACCTGGTGCAGTATTCTATAAGCCGTCCATTTCCCGTTGTCCATTTCGCGTCCATTTGGATATTTTCACGTAGTGGTGACAGCAGTCGAAGGAAGGATGAAGACGGACAAAAGCTCTAAAATAAAACTATTTATTGGGCTGACTTGCGCCCACAATGGACTGAATCACTCGGCGGCGGCGAAGCGACAAGCGCGCTCGGCGGTCGTCGAACAGGATCCCCGCCGCTGTCGGCCGTGTTCAATTTAAACCTTATAGCGAACTTCCGAGATAAAGCGCGCAAAGTTACTTGAACATTCCGGAACTACGTAGAATCAGCTCTGCCTGGCTGCGACCAACCGAGGTATATCTAGTGGCGTCTTGCGTCGCAAACAAAGCGATAAATTGGCGTGGCGGCAGATTTGAAGGAGGAACAAACACTGCAAAGATTCGCGGCATTACTCCCCTCTCAAAGAACCATCCATCCGAGGAATTAAAACAAATAATGCGACTAGCAACAAATAAAACGGATCGTGCGAAAATCAGCACAGAGTGTGGAAATGCACCGTCCTTTACCGCGCACATTAGGGCTTCAGACGGACGACATGGACAACTTCTGGTCGTATGTGGCGTCGCTGGGATGCAGTCATTGCGTCAGGGATGACTTCATAATCCAGTTCACCTAGCCGACGAAGAACCTTGTAAGGGCCCAAATAACGGCGCAAAAGCTTTTCACTCAATCCACAGCGGCGAATGGGCGTCCAAACCCAGACTTGGTCTCCTGGCTTGTATTCTGCGTTGAGTCTTCGTAGGTTGACGCGTCTGGCGTCGGTCCGCTGCTGACCTTTGATCCGTAATCGGGCAAGTCTTCGACCTTCTTCTGCGCGTTGAAGGTAGGCGGCAACGTCGACGTTCTCTTCTTCGGTAACGTTGGGCAGCATGGCGTCTAGCGTGGTCGTTGCCTCCCTGCCATGAACGAGCCTAAAAGGCGTCATCTGGGTGGTCTCCTGCACTGCGGTGTTGTAGGCGAAGAAGACGTAAGGCAGCATGGCGTCCCAGGTCTTGTGTTCAAGCATCGACATACATGGCGAGCATATCGGCGACGGCTTTGTTCAGGCGCTCGGTCAGCCCGTTGGTCTGCGGATTTTATGCAGTTGTCCTCCGGTGGCTTGTTTGGCTGTAACGCCGGATGGCTTGCGTTAGTTCCGCCGTGAATGCTGTTCCTCTGTCCGTGATGAGCACATCGGGGCGCCGTGTCGCAGAAGAATGCACTCCACGAAAAATTTGGCGACTTCTGCTGCTGTTTCGCTCGATAGGGCTTTTGCCTCGGCGTACATAGCGGCTCAGGTAGTCGTCGCTATCATGATCCACTTATTTCCAGATGTTGACTTTGGGAAAGGACCAAGCAAATCCATGCTGATTTGCTGAAAGGGCCATGAGGGGGATCAATGGGGTTCAGAAATCCTGCTGGTCGGGTGGGAGGGGTCTTTCGTCGCTGGCAATCTCGGCAGGTTTTCACATAATGTGCGACATCGGCAGACAGTCGCGGCCAGTAATACTTGTTATGAATGCGGTGGAGGGTGCGAGTAAACCCGAGATGTCCAGCTGACGACTCGTCGTGTGAAGCCTGTAGAACTTCTTCGCGGAGACAAGCAGGTACAACAAGGAGGTAGGCTGTTTTGTTCGCTGCGAAATTCTTTTTCATGAGGACATCATTCTGTAGTACACAGAAGGAAGAAAGTCCTCGCTTGAATGAGGCGGGGGGTGAAGAAACTGCCTTCCAAGTACTCGATGAGGCGTTATAGGTCAGGGCCCGAGCGTTGCTGCTGGGCAAAAGAGCTGGGGCTTATGGGTCACAGGAAGGCGTCCTCATCGTCGTACGGCGGCGGCGCATCCACAGTGTCTCGTGAGAGGCAATCGGCGTCAGAGTGCTTGCGTCCGGACTTGTAGACGACGGTGACGTCAAACTCCTGGAGGTGCAGACTCCATCGACCGAGTAGGCCAGAGGGGTCCTTCAAATTGGCAAGCGAGCACAGCGCGTGGTGAATGCTGACTACCTTCAACGGTCGGCCGTACAGGTAGGGGCGAAATTTCGAAGTAGCCCAGGTGATGGCAAGGCACTCCTTCTCAGTTGTCGAATAGTTAGCCTCGGCTTTGGAAAGGGAACGGCTAGCCTATGCGATGACTTTCTCCAGCCCGTCGATTCTTTGAACGACGACGGCGTCTAGGCCCACGCTGCTTGCGTCGGTATGAACTTCAGTATCGGCGGTTTCATCAAAATGCGCGAGGATCGGTGGGGACTGTAAACGATGCTGAAGTTCTTTGAAGGCTTCTGCTTGCGAGGCTTTCCATTTAAATGGCACGTCTGCTTTCGTCAGTTTTGTCAGGGGCTCGGCGATGCGCGAAAAGTTTTTCACAAATCGTCGGTAATATGCGCACAGTTTGAGGAATCTGCGTACCGCTTTCTTATTGGCCGGCGGTGGAAACTCTTCAACAGCAGCTTTTTTCTGAGGGTCTGGGCGTACTCCTTCATTGCTAGCGATGTGACGTAGCAACAGCAGCTCTTCATAGGCAAAGTGGCACTTCACTGCTTTCTAGGTTAGGCCAGACGAGTTGATGCCGTCTAGTACTCTTCGACGTCTTTTGAAGTGCTCTTCGAAGTTCGAGGCGAAAACAACGACGTCATCTAAATATACCAGACAAATTTGCCACTTCAGGCCTGCCAGTACTCTATCCATTACTCGCTGAAACATCGCTGGTGCGGAACAGAGAAACTCAAAGAGCCCATCGAGGAGTGATGAATGCTGTCTTCTCGCGATTTCTTTCATCGACCTCAATTTGCCAGTAGCCGCTCTTTAGGTCCATCGATGAGAAATACTTGGCGTTGCAGAGCTGGTCCAGTGTGTCGTCGATGTGGGGGAGGTGGTTGACGTCCTTCTTTGTTATGTTGTTCAGGCGGCGGTAATCAACAGAGAATCGAAGTGCGCCGTCTTTCTTTCTGCCTAGAACAACCGGTGCCGCCCATGGGCTGTTTGATGGCTGGATACGTCGTCGCAAAACATTCTTCCACTTGGTCCCGGATGGCATGTCGTTCTCGCGGTGACACACGGTATGGGCTTTGAGGGAGAGGTCGGTCGTGTTGGTCCGTTATAATACGATGCTTGGCAATTGGCGTTTGTCGCACCTTCGGCGATGTCGAAAAACATTCACTGTAGCTTTGAAGCAAATTGCGGATCTGGTCTCGTCTGTTCCGGGGCAGAGCTGGGTTGATGTCGAAAGGGGTTGAGTTCCCTTGGTCAGGCGAATCTTCTGCGGAGGGATCGGAGAGGGCGAAGGAATCTCGTACGTCGGATATTTCGTCGAGGAAAGCAATCGTCGTTCCTCTGTTAATGCGCAAGTATTCTCTGAAGTTAGCAGTACTTCGGCATGGCCATTGAGGAAATGTGCGATGCCTCTTGCGATGCTGATTCCTCGGTCTAGAAGCAACTGCATGTTCCCCTCGATGATTGCTTCAGAGTTAATGGCTTTCGTGGCGCCTACGGTCACGGTAACGCTTGAACGGGGTGGGACGCTCACTTCTTCCTCCAGGACACTCAGGGCAACGTGATTTTTCAGAGTTTTCATGGAAGAGATGGCCTCTTCCGTCAAAAGCGTGATCAGCTTGAATCGCAGGTTGATGATCGCCTCATGCTCATTAAGGAAATCTATGCCCAAGATCACTTCGCGGGAGCATTGCGGTAGCGCAACAAAGGACGCAGGATAGGTATGTCTTTTGACAGCCATTCGCGCTGTGCATCGCCCTGATGGCGTAATGAGGTGGCCGCCTGGGGTGCGAATTGTTGGGCCGTCCCAAGCGGTCGTCACTTTCCTCAGCTGCGCAGCGAATGTTTCATTTATCACAGAGGAATAGGTTCCTGTGTCGACCAGAGCGGTAACTTTCCGGTTGTCGATAGACACTTCTAAGTCTGAGGTCCTGGCTCTTGCATTGCATGTTGCTCTCGGCGTCGGGCCACGGCTTCGTCGCGTATGCGAAACGCGGGTGGGGCGGGTCGTCGAAGCTTTTCTGTGAGGCGGCGTAGTTTTGAACGGGGTTGTCATTTTGTGCGGCGTCGGTACAGCGAGTGTAGCGTCTTCATGCGGCGTAGCGGGTGCAGCGTCTTCATGTGGCGTGGTCGGTGAAGGATTGGCGGCGTTTCGCTCGTGAGCAACCTCACCTCCACAGGTTGCTCCAGAGGATGCTGTCTTTAGTTTCCCCTACGGGGGCGGGGAGACATTCCTCGTACCGCGGCTGCGTAGCTGCGGCGTGGCGACGCAAAGCGCGAGGTTGACGGCGATGTTGAGCGCGAAAAGCGCTTCGGCGTGTACTCCTCTTATGGAGGAAAAACGCTAAGGCGCCCGTGTGCTGTGCGATGTCAGTGCACGTTAAATATCCCCAGGTGGTCGAAATTATTCCGGAGCCCTCCACTACGGCACCTCTTTCTTCCTTTCTTCTTTCACTCCCTCCTTTATTCCTTCCCTTGCGGCACGGTTCAGGTGTCCAACGATATATGAGACAGATACTGCGCCATTTCCTTTCCCCCAAAAACCAATTATTATTATTATTTATTACTCCTCTAGACGCAGGTACTTGTCGATTTGCTGCGAGCGCTGGCCGAAGCGTGGTCGTGGGGCGTCAACGGCAAATCCTCGAAGACCGATACGTCGGTACGGTATAGTGAACTAGAATACCGTATTACTGTATTAGAATACCAGTATTCTAGTTCACTATAGGTCCCGGCAGTGACGAAGAATATGGCCGGCCTCACCGCGATGGAAGCACAACGGCCGCTGGTCGGAAGTCCTCCAGGCGTCGCATTTCCGAGGGCTTGAGCGTCGCTCATAGGCTGTGCGGGCGGGGGCAGGGAGGCGGCGTTCGGGAACAAGTTCATGTCGGAGAGGATGCAGGGGTTGTAGTTGGGGCTGAGGAGTCCTTGCTGCAGCGGCGTAGGTCACGGCCTGGAATTCTATGGCCGTCGGGTTGGCAGGTGCCTGTTGCAGTTCTTCCCGTACCACGTCCATGAGAGTCGCTGCTTGCGGCTGTGGGGAGGATGGCAGCAATTGGCGTAGCTCCTCGCTGACGATTTCGCGGATCACTTCCCGAAAGTTGTCGCTGGTGGTGGTCGTCGTGTCCGTACGGTTTGCACATTCAGGAGAAGGGCGGTTGTACTGGCCATCGTGGACGTCGAGGGTCTTCTCGACCGCACAGACTTCTTGCATGTATTTCTCAAATATCTTTGGTGGCTGGCGGACGAGGTTTCCAAAGAGTTGTTCCTTTACGCCGCGCGTTAAAAACTTAAATTTTTTTCCCTAGGTTATCTGGGGGTCAGCGCGGCGAAGGAGGCGCCTCATTTCTTCCACGTAACCGCGGACGGGCTCATTCGGTAGCTGGATCCTGAACTCGAGAAGTCGTTCGACTCTTTCTTCACGACACTTTTGAATACCTTCAAGAGTTCCTTCTTGAATAGCTCCCACGTCGTGAGGGAAGACTCGTGGTTTTCATACCACCCAGTGCGAAAAAGAGGTGCTGGAGTTTAGCCGCATCATCCCAATCGATGAATGATGCCATGCGCTCATATTAGTCCAACCATTCTTCGGGGTCTTCGCCTAGGGATCCATTGAAAGTTGGCGGCGCCTGCGGCTGGTGCACTATGATCGGGGTCGAGATCAGGCAGACACGTGCGTTGCGTGCGGAGAGGAGGAGGAAACGGCTGAACACTTGATACTTTTCTGTAAAGGACTTCACCCTACAGTGGAAAGCAGCGGGGCTGATTTATCTAAGGCATTGTGGTTTAAGGACAGTGAAGGAAAAGTAGATTTTAAGCGGGTAGAAGTAACCAAGCTAAAGGTTATCTGATTGGTGGCTAAAATGAAGACGAGAGTAAAATTTCATAAGTAATGGCTTGGCGGCTTGAGCCAGCGCCCGATTTAAAGGGTTCAGCCGTATCCGTCCGTCCGTCCGTCCGTCCGTCCGTCCGTCCGTCCGTCCATCCATCCATCCATCCATCCATCCATCCATCCATCCATCCATCCATCCATCCATCCATCCATCCATCCATCCATCCATCCATCCATCCATCCATCCATCCATCCATCCAGTCGCAAAGCGACGAAGACGGACAAAAGTTCTAAAACTGCTTCTTGGCCTGACTTTAGCCCATAATGGACTGAATCACTCGGCGGCGGAGAATCGACAAGCGTGCTCGGCGGTCGTCGAACTGAATGGCCGCCCCTGTCGGTCGTGCTCAATTTAAAGCTGATAGCGGACTTTCGAGGGAAAGCGTGGAAAGGTACCAGTTCATTCCGGAACAACGTAGAATCAGCTCTGCCTGGCTGCGGTCAACCGACGTAAATCTAGTCGCGTGTTGCGTCGCAAACAAAGCGATAAAGTGGCGTGGCGGCAGATTTGAAGAAGGAAGAAACAGTGCAAATATTCGCGGCAATATACACGCTGCTTTCAAGCGCCTGTTGGAAGCTACCCGGCCGTTGGGTTGTTGGCGACCGGACCTCCTCAGTGGCTGCGTATCGCAGCCAATGGCAGCCAATAGTGAAGTTCGCTCGCCAACCAACCAATAGCCGGGTAGCTTCTTACAAACACTCGAGAGCGGCCAGTATACCTGAGTGGCCAATAATAGAGGACCAAATGGTCACGAAACAGAAAATAAAAATGGACAGCTTATATAATACCACCCCTGAATTACTAAAAACCACGCGGGAAACATCGCTGAACGCGCGAACATCTCGACCTGTCCGAAGAAATTTCTTTCAGTTTATCATCATAACTAACACCTGAAATGTCGAACTCATGGGGCGTGCCGGAAGACTGAGATGTCAATGCAGGAAATTACACTAACGGCAGAAACCAAAAATCCTATATAGTAAACAATGTCTGAGGCAAAGAAATGATTTGTTTATGGCTTATAGGGTTTAGCGTCCCAAAGCTACTCAGGCTATGATGGACTCCGTACTGGAGGGATCCAGATAATTTCGACCACCTGGGGTTCTTTAACCTCCACCGACATCAGACAATACAAGGGTCTCTAGCATTTCGCCTCAATCGAAATGCGACCGCCCCGGCCGAGATCGAACCCGCGTCTTTCAGGGCAGCAGCCGAGCACCGCTCATCCACCGCGGCGGCACACCGAAATGTGGCAGAGCGATGTCGAAAGTCAGATACAATAACGCAGTCGCTGTCAAATAAGTTTTGCACCTTTTATTGGTTGGCATAGTCATATGCCTGGCTTTTTTACCTCTACCTCAAACCTACGACCACGCTCATCATGACTCCTTGACTACGCAGCCTACGTAACTGACCTTCCCTCGTCAACCAGGGAGACGGCGGGGTCTCTTCCCGGAAATGGCCCGGCAAGCACTGTGACCGAGGAGTGGCCGTTCTGCGAGGCGAGATCCCGCAGCAGCTGCAAGATGAAAAAAAACACAAGATGATGACAGTTACCATGTTGTGGAAAGTTCCTCTGATGCGCTAAACTTCAGCGAAACGTGGATTCCATCCAGTGCTGGTGCTCAAAATGGCAAATGTCATTGAACGCTACAAAATGCCAATTTATCTCTTTCACTCGAAAGCGTCCCCCATTAAAAACAAGTTGCTCATTACATACTGTTTCCTTGCAAAAAGTACTTGAATATAAGTATCTCGACGTTTATTTTACATCTAACCTAACGTGGACGAGGCAAGTTGAATATATTGCACCAAATCCTGCAGAATGCTTAATTTCTTAAAACGAAATCTCAATAAAGCACTGTCTGACGTCAAACAACTCTTGTATTTCGCTTACATACTACCAATTCTTGAATATGCCTGCCCTCTATGGGATCCTCAGTTTGCTTACATGTGTGACATGATCGAGCGCGTCCAGAATAATGTTGCGAGATTTGTGTCCCATAATTACAGCTTTTTAATTAGTGTCCCATCTTTTAAAAACCACCTTGGTTGGGGATCTTTAGCTAACCGTAGGAAACTTTTTAGGTGGCAAATCATGTATCGCATCTATTTTGGAATGCTGAGCATTGGCAAAGACCGGTACCTGCTTCAACCTCACTTTTTTCTAGACGACCTGATCATCAGTGGAAGATCCGAGAGATTAAATGTAGAACAGATATTTACAGATATTACAGATATTTACAGGCATTTACAAAACTTTGGTCTTTCCACGGACGATCAATGAGTGGAACAGGCTGCCAGCCGGCGTCATTGAATGGTGCAAGTGAGGAGGGTTGCGAAATAAGGATGCGGTGCGACTCGCCCATGCCTTCGTAACTAGTCGAGTACTGTACTCGACTCCTTACCTCTGCTTAAGGAAACATGACGAAGATTGCTTTGAGGTTGTACTCCACAAAAGTTTCAAGAGAGCCCCCGAACTCCCGACCTCCACTTCCAAAGCGCGATCACTCGCGTTGGGGGTGGTGAACACCTATCGGGAATTTCGCGAGGCGCATCTCATTAACCAACACACGCGTCTCGCCCAGAAAGTGTCCGGTCGCCGCCTCTTCGACCGGTTACATATCAAACATGACCACCATACGATGGAACGGGTTCGAGTGCCCTAACTGTGGAGACGCGCCCTCTACGTTCGACCCCTTCCGACTAAGATGAACAAAGAGGACCATCACCAGGCGCGGGCGGATGCCCTGCACCGCCACTATGGCTCAACGAAACACGTATTCTACGTCGACATTGCAGGCTCCTACCACTCCAAGGGGGGAATGGTACATGGCTGCAGTCATACTCGAAGGAAAAAGGTGGACGCCCTCTCGTTCAGAGCGCCCAGTTCAACTTATGTCGAGGAGGTAGCGATCGACCTCGCAGCCTCCCATCCCGACTCTAAATTCATCCTCACACACTCTCGCGGAGCTTGTCGCAACTTTGAGTTCGGTTGGGTCACTCCACTTGCTCACCAAATTCTTCGCCACAGTACTCGTGACTGCGATCCCACTCATCGCTAAATCACATGGTTCCTCAGCCACCAAGGCATGCCAGGTAACGAAACCGCCCATGAGGCAGCCTGCGCACTCACTTACCAGGCAACAGGTGTTCCTTGGGAGGACCTTAACCCAGATAACAACCCTCTTCTTTATTTTTAAAATATAACTGAGCACTATAATGCCGAACACCTGCGCTTCCTGGTTCCTATGAAGGGACTGGATAAAGCTGGATGACGAACTCTCCTTAGGCTCTTTACAAAAGCCCTGCTGTGCCCGGCGGTTCTTAAGCACTTTGATTCTTCTTTTCACGGCCGCTGCTCATTATATGGGGAGGTGGCCGACACCTTTCACATGGTTTGGGCATGCAGGAAAAATCCTTCTCTCCCCCCATCACCCCTCCCCTACCCGAGAGGACTGGGAGGCGGCTCTGTTCGGCTGCCAGGAACTATCTGCCCAACAGGCCCTGGTTCGGCGGACCTGCGCAGCGGTCAGGACAAACGGGGTCACGGAATGAGGGACTCCGCCTTGTATTGTAAGGGCCGAGACCCATTAGGGGCCTCTCGCCGAGCATCTTTCTGTGTATATATATATAGAAATAAATTCTTTCTACCACCACCACCACGGAAGGTCAATTCCGCGCATTCTTATCTGATGTGTGACGTGGCGCGCAGTTCTCTTGCGCGTGTCATTTCATTTCAGTAGTGTCATTGTATTTATGGAGCGCGGTTGTCCTCCTTCAGTGCATGCATTTCCTCATCTATTATTAGTTGTGTCATTCTATTTTTGTTATCCTGCGTACTTCGGCCAAACGAGCAGAAATTATTGTCCCCCCCCCCCTGCAATAAATGCCTTCGGGCGTTGCAGGTCTCTGTAATAAACAACTAAGAAGGCGAATGAAAACAACTTTATTAGACGAAAAAAATCTTCCAGGGTGGTCCCTTACTGGTCCAGGAGTCCACGGGCTTGAGCATCACATAAAGCCCGATTCACCAGCCATTTCTACCCGGCCCGCTGAGCGGTCCGTAAAGCAGCCTCCCAGGAAAAATAAGTGGGATAGGGGAGGGGGTACTGTCTGTGGGGAAGGACATTCTTACAGGTAGTGAAAAAGTGTGGATTTTGGCAAGCCACAGATGTTACAATGAGGAGGGAAGCTGGGCTGAAAGCATGAGAGAAGGTAAGGTGAAATAAAACAGCCCGTCAGTAATTGTCGCCCTGTGGCAATGAATTTTGTACAGAAAAACGGCTGACGGTTTAGCATTGGTAAAAACGAAATATTTTGCGAAAGGTTGTTCTTGATATTTTGAAGGATGACACCAAGGCCACGTACCTCAAAGCGCTATTAAGGCGTACACTGACCTAGGAAGCCTGTTATGCGCGAGGATGGGATGTGGTTTGCTGGCTCTACGGGGCTGTTATCTAGCAGCTCTAACCAATGTGGCGAAGGCTCTTTGTCACCGGGTGTATCTATTGCTAAACCGTCGTCATCGCTACAGATGGCGCGGTTGTTGCGACACTCATCTTGTCTTTGAATTTTTCCTCTCACATCTCTTTTAACTCTCCTACTGTCTGCTCGTGGCAGCGATTGTGACTCAGCTTGAGCCAGTCGGCAGGCTCGTGCCCTTTTCATTCTTCCTTCAATCGCAACAACAATAATCATGCGCCTTTCCTTTTCTCAAAATCAACGGAGTGTTAAATCTTGAGCTTGTCTTGAGAAAAGGAAATGCGCATAAATTGCTGAATTTGTAGGTGGACGCCAACGCCTACTCAAAGCGCAATTCAAGCGCCCACTGACCGAGTGCCCCAATTACACTTGCTACGGACAGGCATCGCGCAGATCGATCACCGCTGAAACCCGGGGATTAAAGCTAGACGTGTTTTCGCACTAAAACTTCTGTAAGGAACAGTGTGCTTTATTTAATTTCCCACGATTAAGAGGGGAACGTCGCTGACCGCACTGACTCGGCACAGTGCGTAGAGAGTCATTGAAAAGTGCATAGCGTTGCACGCGTCCCCTTCCGTAAATGACGTTATTGTTGCAACTGAAGGAATAATGAAAAGGAAAGTGCGCGGCCCTGCCCCTGGTTCAAGCTGAGCCACAATAGCTGCCACGTGCAGAGAGTAGGAGAGTTAAGAGATGTGAGAGGAAAGATTGCAAGACAAGACGCGCGTCGAAACAACCACGTCATTTGAGCATGATATAACACAGCGTTTTCTATGAAGACGTTGCGGGCCGACATCATTCCACGGGAAGATGGTACACGGCCGCAGTCGTTCACGAGGGAAGACAGGTGAACGGCCTCACTTTTAAGGCACTTAGCGCAACCCACGCGCAGGAGGCAGCAATCGCACTAGCCGCCTCCCACGCTCAATCTAAATTCATCATATCCGACTCGCGAGGGGCATACCAGAATTATGAACTGGGCTGGATAACGCCAACAGCGCAACAAATACTTCGGAGATCAGCTCGGGATCAGGACCCCACGACCCGATTTCTCATTTGGACTCCAGGCCACCAGGGCCTACCAGCGAATGAGGCCGCCAACTCGGTCGCCCGCGCAGCCACTAACCGGACCCCGATGTAGACCCTACCGATCTGGGCCAGAACACCTATCCTCTGTTACTTTCAAAGATATCTCCACTTATCACCGGGACTCGCACCGTCAGTACCCGGCTCCTCTCGAGGGGCTAGGGAAACCGGACGAGAGAATGCTGCTTAGGCTTTTTAATAACACTCTACTGTGCCCGGCAGTGCTCAAACATTTCGACACTTCTTTCTATGGCCTCTGCTCTCTCTGTGGGAAGGTGGCGGATACGTTCCACATGGTCTGCGCATGTCAACACAATCCTTCTCTTCCGCCCCTAACCCCTTCCCCTACCCGAGAGGACTGGGAGGCGGCCCTGCTCAGCTGCCTGGACCTACCGGCCCAACAAGCCCTAGTTCAGCTAGCTCGAGTGGAGCCTGTTGTGCTCGCGCTCCCTTCCTGCTGTTGAGTTTGGCGAATTTGGACATGGGGAGGATTCCCTGAAAACCACCGCGAAGGTGAATGAGCCCACTGGAAGAAACGTGGCTGCAGGAACATCGGGTGCAGCGACGATAATAGCGTCCCCGCGTGTTCGAACAGGCCATCGGGAGCAGCGACGATAATAGAGTCCCCACGTGTTCGAAAAGGTCATCAGAGGACGAAGTACAAGATCAGTGTTGTCCTTTTCAGTCACGCTGGGGTTGAACAATTGCCCGAGTGCCGCGCCTTCGAAAGAGGTTCCGCGTTCCGGTCATCAGTACAGGATCTTTCAACCCCTGCTGGGAGACAGCCCGCATTCCTGTGTCACGCAGGCGCCTTCCGGTTCCACATGGGCGCAGTCCGGACCCACATGCGCTCCCACCTGGAGGCCGCGTGGACGACAACGTGACCGGGTCCTGTTCCCTTTCCCTCGACCGATCTGCGAGATAACATCCGGACCGCCCTGCCATGGGTGGTACCATCAGTGCCATCGTGTGATTGGACATCCGTCTTCGAACTGTATTCCCCAGCTAGGGATCTGGGGAACACGAAGAGTGTTTAACGAGCTGCTGGTTTGGTGCCAGCGGAGCGCCCCCCCTCTTGAGAGATACCCTTTACTGGGAGAGACTCCCGAATGTTAAGCTCTCTTTACTGAGAAGCACTCTCAGTTGCCCTTACTTGTACATTATGTAAATAGTCTTTGAATAAAGTTTTTCCTGTTTTCTTTCTCGTCTCTTCTCCGGCCCAGTCACGCTACCTGAATCCCAACAACTGGTGGCAGCGGTGGGATGTCCACGTGAAGTTACCGGCTCCAACGCACCTCGGCAGCTACGGGACTGACGGGCGTCAGCTATACCTTGGCAGGGTGAGTGCCCAATGTTTTCCGTTCATTTCGCCAGACCATACTAGCACAGGCAGATGCTAGGTGCGGATTCCTGTTGTCTGGGAAATTGATTTAGGGAAACTGTTCTGTTCACTTCGAGCTAGGGGGCTTTCTTTTAGGGGGCTTTCTAACGCATGGTTGAACTCACGATGGAGAAGTTAAAGTGCAAGAGCTGCTCGAAATTTTCCAGGAACTGGAGATTTCGCTACGTTCTGCGAAAAGAAAAAAGAAATTCTCGAGGCTATGCGGCAGGAGGAGGTGACTGCTGAGGAGGTCGATGAGGCTTTGGAAACGATTGGTGGACGCAATGAAGAGCAGAAAAGACGGGAGTTGTGCGAGCAGAACGAAAAAGAAGAGCTTCGGTTGGCTCAAGAAAGACGGGTGTCGTTCGAGCAGAAAGAAAAAGAAGACCTTCGGTTTTCTCAAGAGGGACGCGAGGTCCGTGAGACAGAGGAAAAAGCGAGAAAACATGCTCGAAAAAGGAAGTAGCTCGAAATCGCGTCGAACGGAGGGAATATGGCGCGTCTTAGCCCTGTAGCTTCGGTAGAGGAGCAAGGGAGGCAGAGATAGCAGGATCTCGTCTCACCGCGTGGGAGGCGATATTGCACTCTTTTTGGTAAATTTCGAACGCGCATGCGGGAAGGTGCACATCGACAAGAGCGCTTGATCGGAGAAGTTAGTTCCTCTCCTTCAGTGCGAGGCGGCCGAAGTGGTGGCTCGCCTCTCACGGGAAGAGTGTAATGACTACGAGAAGGTAAAGAGCGCACTGCTTAGAAAGTACCGGCTTTCAGCTGAAGCCTTTAGGCAGCGATTCAGGCAGGCAAAGAAAGGCGGAGAGTCGCATACTGACTTCGCGTACCGGCTTAAAGTCAACTTAAACGAGCGGCTTAAGACAGCCGAGATGCACGGAAGTCATGGCAAGGTACTGGAGTGCATCCCACTAGAGCAGTACTATAGCGCGATTCCAGAAGATCTGAGGATATGGCTGCAAGGTAGGCTAACAGATATACACCTAGACAAAGCGGCGCAGCTCGCAGATGAGTGTTACGTTCGCCGAAACCTCCAAAGCAACGCAGGGTACGATAACAGGTTAGAAAAGGGAGAAACCTATTAAAGAGAATCCCCAACCGAAGGGTGCCACCAGCACGCCGGCATCACCGAGCAGAGGATGCGGGATCAAAAGGAGGTGGTAGCGAAAAAAAGATTCAGTCACCCAAATCTGCCGATTCGCCGAAACAGCAGGCACTTGGAGCCCGCGCGTTTGAAGCGCGAAAGCCCATTGTCTGCTATAATTGCAACAAGGAGGCTCACATCTCATTGAACTGCAAACAGCAAAAGATGGCGTTCGCGTGCATGCGAGAGTTGGAATAAAACCTTAAATTGCTAGAGCCATACATGCGGGACGTGGTAATAAACGGCAAGAAATTCAGAGCACTGCGGGATTCAGCGGCTACCATGGATGTTGCTCACCCGTCCTGTGTTTCCTCCACGGACTACACCGGCGAATGCGCCTGGATTAAGCAGGTCGCCGAAGAACAGAGTGCATGCTTGCCTATAGCGAAGGTGACTCTAGAGGGGACTTTGGCAGGCTAGACACAGAAGCGGCAGTCAGCGCAAACTTGCCGACACACTTGCCCTACCTGTTTTCAAACAAATCCGAGCAGCTGCTGAAAGAGAAATGTCTCTCTTTCACCTCGGGCTTGGATTGCATGGCCCTAACACGTTCTCGAGCGCGAGAGCTCGCAATGAAACTTGACTGCGCTCCGACAAATGAGCAGGTACCGAAACATTCTCCCGACCAGCCGGGGGATTCTTGCAGGAAAACTGATCCGTCTAAACAGCATGAGCATGACCATGAAGGTGTTCCCGAACCAGCGGTATCTCATGAAATCCAAGGAACTGCCGATTCCATAGAGAATGGGGCAACAGGATCCAACGCTAAGGATTCGACATTAACACCTGCTTCGACTTGTTGGGAGGAGTTGACTAAGGTTGATAGGAAAGCACTCATTGCAGAGCAGAAAAGCGACCCATCGTTAAGAGCTCTAAGCAATAATGTGACAGAGGGTGTCGCCAGAAAGAACATCAGCTTTCATGAAACATCAGGCCTTCAGTACCGGAAATACTGCGACTCAAAGGGACGCGCATTTGAGCAACTCCTGGTGCCTGAGAATTACCGGCGGCAGCTTCTAGAGCTCGCACACGGAAATGCATGGGCGGGCCACCTGGGTATAAAGAAAACAAAAGCTAGATTAGCTCTCGAATATTACTGGCCTGGCTGCTGGAAAGATGTGGAACAGCTTGTTAGATCTTGCGACACCTGCCAGCGGGTCGGCAAGTCGACGGATAAATGGAAAGCGCCCATGACACTAGTTCATATCATTACAGAGGCATTTCGGCGTCTTGTAATAGATACTGTCAGCCCGCTGCCAGCGTCCAACTCTGGTTGTCGCTACATTCTGACCTCACTGTGCGTGGCAACCAAAATTCCCGAGGCCATTCCCTTGAAGGAGTTAAGTTTCGCATGGGTTGTAGACGCCCTTTAGTCAATTTTCTCTCGCGTGGGGTTCCCTGCAGAGATACAAAGCGATAACGGGAACGTGTTCGCAAGCTGCTTGACAACAACGTTTTTTGAACGGTGTAGGATTAAAATAATCCGCAGTTCCATTCATCACCCTCAGTCAAATCACGTCGAGCGCATGCACTCAGTGCTAAAGCGGATACTTAGGTCTCTGTGTTTTGAGCATAAGGGAGATTGGGAAGGCTGCATTCCAGCAGCACTCTTTGCAATGAGATCCGTACCCCACGAAAGCACAGGATTTAGCCCCGCTGAACTAGTCTACGGGCGTGACTTGAGGACCCCGTTGCGCACGCTGAGGGAGTCATGGGAGGGTTACGGAGAGGATCCCTGTGTAGTGCAATACGTTCTAACGCTACTGGAAAGACTTGCGAAAACCAGAGACCTCGTGGAAGCAAATGTCGAAGCCGCGCAGTCACTGTCTAAAGTGTACTACGACAAATCTGCACGCAAGCGCACCTTTCAATCTGGTGACCAGGTGATGTTGCTGCGTCCGTCAAAAAGAAACAATCTTGAGGTGCAATGGGAAGTGCCAGCTATGGTGGTGTCCAAGCTTTCGGACACCAACTATGAGGTAAAATTTAAGAACAAACACAATCGGATAATCCATAGCAATTTGATGAAGCCTTATGTGCAGTGTCAGGCCATGGTTAACATGGCGCTGAACATGCCAGAGGAAGAGATCTCAGACATACCTTATGTCCGACATGAGGACGAGCAAGCAGCGAATGAGCCTGCTAAATTCAATCGACAGAGAGCCACGTTTGACGGAAAGTGAACGAGGAGACATGAAAAACGTCGTCCGCGACTTTTAGGCGGCGTTCTCAAACAAGACAGGAAAAACAACCCCCATCGAACACGACAATACAACTGTCCAGCGAACAACCGATCAGGAGCAAACTGTACCGTGTCTCTCCAAGACAAAAGGAAATCATTGAGACGGAGATCCGCCGTATGTGCGAACTTGGCGTCATAGTGCCCTGCGAAAGTGACTATACGTCACCAATCATTATTGTAGAGGTTCCAGGCAAGGATCCGAGACCTTGCGTGGACAACCGGAGACTAAATTCAATCACAGTGGATCAGACCTACCCCATTCCGAACATCGAGGAGAGGGTTGAAACAGTCGCTAAATAAGAATATATATCCACACTGGATTTATTTCCTGGTTACTGGCAGGTGCCACTCACTGAGCGCGCCAGCAGGTACGCAGCATTCGTGTCCCCCGCGGGCACGTTCGCCCTGTAATGTTGAGCTTCGGCTTCAAAAATGCTCCGTACTGTTTTTCAATGTTAATGGACGAAGGGCTGCGGGGACTTGCAGATTTCGCTCTCCCCTACCTTGACGACGTGGCCGTTTTCTCACAAAACTGGGAGGAGCACATCGAACACCTGCGTATTGTGTTGAGCCCACTGCTTGAGGCTGGTTTAACGGTAAGGGCGGGAAAATGCCACCTGGGGTGTTCCGAAATGAACTATTTTGAGCACGTGGTTTGACGAGGCCAACGCAGACCTGCAGAACATAAAGTGGTTGCCGTGGTGGAGTACCGTCGCTTAACCACAAAATCGGAACTCAGGGCTTTCCTTGGCCTAGCCGGCTATTATCAACATTATGTAAAGGACTACTCTGATTTAGCCAGCAACCTGACCGACGCGCTGAGAAAAAGTGAGCCTACCAATCTTTCATGGGACCAAAAGAAAGAGAAGGCATTTCAGAGTCTGAAAACGGCCCTAAGCGAGCGCCCAATACTGGCAGCGCCAGATTTCTCGAAACCCTTTATCAATCAATGTGATGCCAGCAATCGCGGGTTAGGCGCTATTCTTTGCCAGGAAGGCGATGGCAGGCACACACGGCCTGTCCTTTACTTGAGCCACAAGCTCAGAACGCGGGAAGAGGCGTATAGCACGTCTGAAAAAGAATGCGCATGCCTCGTTTGGGCTATTGACAAACTGGCATGCTACGTCTCCGGGTCCCGTTTCACAGTAGAAACGGACCATTGCCCTTTGACTTGGCTGCACAATATGTCGCCGAAAAATGGTCGCTTACTGAGGTGGAGCCTGGCACTCCAGCACTACAGATTCTAGGTTCGCTACAAGAAAGGCAAGATGCACGCAAATTCCCAAGGGCTAAGCCGAGCCTTTTAGCTGGTAAAGATGTTACCAAAAGAGAATGTATCCCAAATTTTTAGTTTTGGAGATTTATTTCATATTCTCTTCCTACCGGGGAGCGTATATCTCCCACTTTCTTTGCAGTAATGTTGTTCATAATCAGGTAACATACCTAGGAGCACGTTTTCCTTCTTTCGGCCAAGGATAAGTAAGAGCGAGTGGTGTAACGTACCTTGACTCTGAGGTATTGGGGCGGGCAAAATTGAACGCCACGTCGGCCAGAACCAGTCACCTATTCCCGTACCGAGTGCCCTCTAAGCGCCAACCTGACTTCATTTAGAGAATTTTTTCCTTCCGAGTGCACCTCGAGCGGGAGCACACGCCTTGCATCCTGAGGTGCACTCTTCAATTTACAAAAACTGTGAAGACATAGCGACCCTAAATCACATGCTGTGGGCTTGCCCAGCGCTAAATGGTCGACATGGAAACAGAGAGTCATGGGAATCCTCCCTCCATAGCCAAGAAGAACAAGTACAGCGACAAGTCATCGGTCATGCCCAGGCCGCCGCCGGAAGTCAACTGATTCCGGCTGACGTCTAGGGGGGAGGCAGACGGTGAAAGGGGAGCTGCGTCTCACTCATCACCCATACTCTCTGACGGGTGCAAATAAAGTGCTTTCTCTCTCTCTCTTGGACAGGTGCCTTGTCTAAACTCCTCGTCGGGAGACACCATGTGTTCATTCAGGCAAAACATTTGATCTCTTCAAGTTTTAATTGAAGTTTTTTTGCTAAGTGCAGTTTTGGTCTGGCGGGATGAGTGGGTTCTGAGTGCGCTTGCTTCTGTCAGGTGTGGTTTGGCGTCTGTGATCGCTTTTTGGCTAGCATTGCAGAGAATGTCCCAAAACGGCCACCGGACAAGAGGAAGCGATGCCGAGCTTCGGCACTGAAGGTCATCCGAAGACTCCCAGAGAGCATCTGGTTCCTGGCACACCAAGTCAGCCGAGCTACGTGCGAGCAGTTCATCTTCCGGGCGCAATATCTGGCGGCGGGGGTGCTGTTGTGCTCGTGCTATCTTCCAGCTGTTGAGTTCGGCGAATTTTGACATGGGGAGGATTCCCTGAAAACCACCGCGAATGTGAATGAGCCCTCTGGAAGAAACTGGCTGCAGGAACATCGGGTGCCCCGACGATAATAGCGTCCCCACATGTTCCAACAGGCCATCGGGTGCAGCGACGATAATAGCGTCCCCACGTGTTCCAACAGGACATCAGACGACGAAGTACAAGATCAGTGTTGTCCTCTTCAGTCACGCTGGGGTTGAACAATTGCCCGAGTGCAGCGCCATCGACAGAGGTTCCGCGTTCCGGTCATCAGCACATCTTTCAACCCCTGCTGGGAGACAGGCCGCATTCCTTTGTCACGCAGGCGCCTTCCTGTTCCAGGTTGAACAATTGCCCGAGAGCTGCGCCTTCAACAGAGGTTCCGCGTTCCGGTAATCAGTACAAGATCTTTCAACCTCTGCTGGGAGACAGCCCGCATTCCTGTGTCACGCAGGCGCCTTCCGGTTCCACATGGGCGCAGTCCGGACCCACGTGCGCGCCCACCTAGAGGCCGCGTGGACGACAACGTGACCGGGTCCTGTTCTCTTTCTCTCGACCGAGCTGCGAGAGAAAATCAGGACCGCCCTGCCGTGGGTGGTACCATCAGTGCCATCGTGTGATTCGACATCCTTCTTCGAACTGTATTCCCCAGCTAGGGATCTGGGGAATACGAAGAGTATTTAACGAGCTGCTGGTTTGGTACCAGAGGAGAGCCCCCTCTTGAGAGATACCCTTTGCTGGGAGAGACTCCCGACTGCTAAGAAGCTCACTTTACTGAGAAGCGCCCTCATTTGCCCTTACTTGTACATTATGTAAATAGTCTTTGTATAATGTTTTACCAGTTTTCTTCCTCCGATCGTCCTCGTCTCCTCGGCGCAGTCACGCTACCTGAATCCCAACACGGCCCAGACCAATGGGGTTCCTGAATAAGGGACTCCAGCTAGTACTGTAAGGGGAGCGGCCCACTAAGGATTGCTCCCCACGCAACCTCTCTGCAATTTTCAAATAAATGCTTTCACCACCACCGGGGCTCGACAGCGGCGGAGCGGCTGCTGCCTGACCACGTTATCTGGCTGAGCAGAGGCGGCTTGGAGTCTGTAACTGGTTAGGCAACGCGCCCGCCCTGCCACCTTGCTAGCTGGCAGATAATGGTTGATCGCGAGAGGTTGGTCACCCAATGAACGCTGCGGCCTATTGCTGCAGTGCCGCGTATCTGCCACAACGCCGTCAGCGTTAATGCATGTATCCCACATTTCTCTGTCACCACCGGCACGTACCTCAAATCGCGATTGAGGCGTCCACTGACCAGATGAGAAATTATGCGCCCTTCCCTTCCTCAAAATCATCGGAGTCTAGAACGTTGTCAACGCAGTTTTGTTTTAATTCAGTCTGATTTTGCTCGCTTAGTTAACTGACCAGCAGCAATGCCTAACAAGGACCGCTGAAAGCGTTAGGGACGATAAGAGGCGAATGTAAATCAGAGGTGTTCCGTTGCTGTTCACCACCAGAGCAGTAAAAAAAGAAAAAGAACGACCTCGAACAAGCGCTACTTTAGTTGACGTGGCGCACTATTTTTGCGCGCGAAATTCCATGGATGGACTACCGGGGGCTCAGTGGTTAGGGCGCTCGGCTACTGATCTGGCGTACCCTCGTTCGAACCCGACAGCGGCGGCCGCGCTTCGATGGAGGCGAAACGCAAAGGCGCTCGTGTGCTGTGCGATGTCAGTGCACGTTAAAGATCCCCAGGTGGTCGAAATTATTCCGGAGCCTTTCACAATGGCACCTCTTTCTTCCTTTCTTCCCTCCGTCCCTACTCTATCCCTTCCCTCACGGCGCGGTTCAGGTGTCCGCCGAGGTGTGAGACAGTTACTGCGCAATTTCCTTTCCCCAACAACAAATTTTCAATTTCACTTCTGTCAGCAATATACTATCGTCCAATTTTTGCCGGCAGTGGGAGCACTCACTGGGTCGAAGCAGTCTCAGCGCTCTGGTGAGTGCACCATCTGTAGACATGAGGACTAGCGGGCGCTGATGGCGGTGTGTGCTGTGAAGCTGTCGCACGCGCATCCTAAAAGGCATATCATCCACGTCGATATTATAGATTGGGTTTTGAGGTGCATTTTAAACCGAAAAAAAACGATAAAAGTATGGGCATTTCTACTTTTGCCATTACGTTTTATCTGAATACGGTCAGTGTCAATGGGACGCCCGTCGCAACTAGCTAGTAATTGAGTGGGAGTTATATTCAGACAAAGGAGAAAAGTTACTTAGTGCACAAACTAGGTGAGAAAGTGTATCGTTAGGTTAGAGTGGTGAGAAGCTGTGCCTTTTGAGCTGTGCCGATGTGCGTTTCGAGGTATTGCTCTACTATTTTACATGCATCTACAGACTGACAGGCGATACCAACCCTCTACGCCAGATATCGCGTCCTATAACGTAGCGCTCGTCACTGTCACTAGCCGCTTAGGGCAGTTTTCGCACTGCATGCAGTGACACTCGAATGCCTGCACAGACGTCACGAAAAATGTCATTCTTTTGCTACTACGACGGTTAAACGGCATTTCGATAGCTATCATCAACACGCAGACCACGTGGTGCCCGGCCCTCCCGCTTAACCTATCGCTAATACATAGCGGTAACATGACAGTTCCAATTTTATAAATCCACTTGCTTTTGTGCTTCCGCCGATAAGTTCAATTATATAACTTGCGGTAAGTTTATAATTACAATAGCAGTTCATAATGCGAGCATAGCTGTGCACTCTTTACCGGCAACTTACGGCCATTAGTGTTTTAGTTCCAGATAAATCGAATGCTAAGGTTGAAAAAAAGGGGGCCGGAGCCAAACTATGACTTTTAAAGCCACAGGAGTACCACAATTTATCCCCGAAAAAAGAACCGCCTAAATTACAAAACATAAAACCCTCACTGTTAAAACCGAACGCATAGCACACCGCACTGCGTACTCAAACTTAGACTTTTCAGTGCAGAAATACGTTCTTGGGATTGCACGCCTGCCAGCCGCAGTGGTGGTGATGAAAACTTCATTTAGTAAAGGGAGTTTGCAGGAGAAAAATGGCCCTTTACATAGGTGCGTACCCCCGCTGGACGAGGCCGCTACTCGCGCCCGTTCGACTAGAGACCCGAGCAATTGAGCAGGACTGTCTCCCATGCTTCTCGTTAAGGGGAAGGATTTCGGAGAAGGAGAATGGTTTGGGGAAAGAGAAGGGTTTGGGGGAAGGGAAGATTATTTCTCAGAGGCCCAAACCATGTAGAAGCTATCGGACATTCCCTATAGGAAGGGCAGCGCCCATCAATTTCGGGGTCAAAACGTTTTGTTATTGCAGGACACAACAAGGTGTTGGTCTGTAGGCGCCTGAGAGTTCGTTCATCGGCTTTACTCAGGCCCTTAGCAGGGACCGTTAAAAGCTGGTGCCGTTCGCAACAGAATCGCAGAATTTCCCTGAACCGCAAAAGCGGTTCCCTTATCTCTGAGCCGAAGGAGCCTGGATGAGGTGCCAGGTGGGTATGCGCTCGGGTGGCCGCGTCCGCACCCTCGTTACCTCTAAGGCCTTGATGGCCCGAAATCCAAACTATGCGTTTGGGTGAAGGGTCCGATTCTCCTACTGCGAGCTTTAATATGGTAGGCTAAAGGCGAAAATTCGCCAGCCTGGTACTGCTCACAGGCTTGACGCGAATCTGTGACGATTACCCCGCGTGGTGGCTCAGTGGTTAACGTGCTCGTCTACTTATTCGGTGTACCCGGGTTCGAACCCGACCGCGGCGGCCACATTTCGATGTAGATGAAACGCAAACGGCGCCCGTGTGCTGTGCGATGTCAGTGTTCGTTAAATACCCCAGGTGGTCGAAATTGTTCCTGAGACCTCCACGCTTTCTTACTTTCTTCTTTCACTCTCTTCTTTATCCCTTCACTTAAGGCATGGTTCGGGTGTCCACCGAGACATGTGAGGCACTTATGTTTCATTTCATTACACGCTTCACTTTCGTAGCAACAATTTTGCGTCTGTGGTCTTACAGAGCTCACCGAGACGACAATCGTGTGTGCCGTTCTGTGTTTATAAGCGCACACACCGTGTTGTGTACAAGCTACCTGTAAGTTACTGTTCATACAATTCCACGTAGGTAATATGGTAGTCTATGTTAAGAGCGAAAACGAAAGAAGTAGCAGCAGACGAATAAGAAGACAAGCGCTAAACTATATATGGGCTCCTGGCGAAGCTTCCGCCAGCAGATTGTTATAAAGAAAAAGAACACACCATCATAGGTAAGAGTAATCAATGTAGCCCAATTCGGCAAAAATTGCACCCAACATTTCGCAGGTCTGGCAGAAATTTTTCACAGCGACGCTCAGTGGCTCACTAGTGGCGTGAGCGGCGTCGCCGTCGCAGGCCTACCTCGTGGCCAAGTGATATCACGTGGCCGTAACGTCATTTCCAAGCAGCGTCACCTGTCACCTAGTGACAATTACGTCACATTCACTTGAGAGGCGAAGAAAATAGCAGTGAGGAGCCGTCCGAGCCAACACGCCAAACACAAAATATGAGTACGAAGGCAGTGAGCTATCCTGTAGCGCACTCCCCTTTAAGGACTGGGTATGCTGCCCAAGCGCTGGGGCACACTTCCAGCTCTGAAAATCTGGAATAATAACGGTTGGCAGCAACGCAAACAAATTCCCTTCTTCAAAAGATGCCAATTTCTTGCATTTACGAAGATTTTAACACACCTTTCAATGCCCTCAATTTGTTAATTTCAAAACCTCCGGTTCCAAGTTTAAAAGCTTCCTCGGATTGTAAACTGCATCAAGTTTTATGTTGATATTCACGTTGGCGCGCTATACTTTGGCACAAGGACTAGTTACAAAAAACAGGACAAGACGGTTACGTACGCGAACTTTCAACTGTTTATTAAATGTGCTGCTCTCCTTATATACTCGCACACAAAGAACAAATGTACAAACACGTGTGAGATACAAGATATTAAGTACTATTCATGAAACCGCAACCCGTGTATCCCCGCTTTACATCGCGCTGCTTGTTAGCAATTCAATCTCGCTGTGCGTCAGCACTATCGACGGATTCCTTACGCATTCCGTGGAACCGGCCCGTGCTCCTTCGTATGCTTCAAAGATTACTCTTTCATTCCTGTCTGTGAAATGCTTGTGCCAAGGTATAGCGCGCCAACCTGAAGATGACGAACCAACCAGCCGCCATTACAGAACTGGTTGCCAGTTATATGCATTGCACTGGGAATATGCCTCCGAAGCCAACAGTAAGCATTAGGCTTATTTACTGATTGAAATCTACTCCACGACATAAAAGCGAGTGCGCTAGAAGACAACACACTCGCTCTTTACTCCCACATAGGCTTATTCGTGTTCAGAGCGTACTCAGCGCAAGTGCTGGTGGAGTCTCTTCATTACATCGCAGGCAGATAAAAAATTGCGAAAGCACAAACACATATTCTGGGCAAACGCACTAATGACGAAAAGCATAATCGCAGAGCCATTTATTTTTTCTCAGCGTTGGGAGAGAAATACTGGAAGAGTCGAGCTCACTTTGAGAAAAGAGAGGGCCGACTGCAGCTCCAGCCCCGTCATGTCTTCTGGCGTGTCGAGTATTCCCACGTGGATGATGTTGCTATCCCAAAATTCTGCCAGGCCATATGAGTTGTTCTGCCGCAGATCCAGAGTCGCCCGCAAAATGCGCCTGCGTACGTGCGACACAACTGTGGCATCATGGAAAGAGGCGACCGACAGTGACACTTGGCCATCGACAGTGATAGCTGCGAAGCAACCACCTCCTCCAATGCATCCCTGCATCAAGATAGCACTGAAACATTACCACAATGTTACTTTTTTTGTTTTTATCGGATGCTAATATATTGGTCATGCTCTCCTTTTTTCTAACGTTTCTGAAACGCTGCAAATATACCTTGTACAACCTTGCCC
This sequence comes from Amblyomma americanum, assembly GCF_052857255.1. Taxonomy (NCBI): domain Eukaryota; kingdom Metazoa; phylum Arthropoda; class Arachnida; order Ixodida; family Ixodidae; genus Amblyomma; species Amblyomma americanum. The sequence goes on along the minus strand of NC_135500.1, from coordinate 83,833,746 downwards.
TAGTCTTAATAAATATTAAACAACATAAATGCACCCTTCCCTAAAAAAAGCTCCATCAATTTCCAAGAGCGTGGAGGCTCACCAGTTTTGAAGGTAAAATATTTAATCAAAGCTTTGAAAGGTCAAAAACAAAGCGAATCATTGGTTCTACAGTACAAGAAAACTAATACCTCCGACTCAGTCACCAATAAACAGATCAGACAAGCTTATATACCCACTCCAGTACTATGACAAGTTGCGCTAGTTGGGTGGGTTTAATTATCAAGGAAAAAATAAAGCGCCATCAAGGACGCAAGACGCAGATTGAGAAGAACACAACTCCGGCGCTGTTATGCAACTAAACTTTTATTCAGAAGGAAACATCATATACCACCTGAGATATGGCACGCGCCCAGCGCTCACCGTGTGGCTGAGCTAGAGCAGTATTCCCGTCTTAACAATCTTGAGATAAAAGGCATCCCACTGACACAAGGTGAGGACTGCATCCAGATAATGCAGAAAGTGGGCGACGAGATCAGCTGTGCTGTTGGGACTGAGGATTTTGAAGTTGTGCATCGAGTTCCTACACGTTCTGACGAGAAGAATCTGATAGCACGTTTTCGTTCCCGCGAAAAGCGAAATGAGTTCTTCGCTAAGGCTCGGAAGACGCGGCTGACAACGAAAAGTCTTGGTTACTCGGCCCTGCATGAAAATGTTGTGTATGTAAATGAACACCTCACACCATCTAACAAAAGGCTGTTTGGAGCGGCGCTGAAACTAAAGAAAGAAAAAAATGGATGTTCCTTTGGACAAACAATTGTGTCATCAGAGCACGTCAGTCAACAGATAGCACTGTGTTCAGGATAACATCCGAGAAGGATCTGCAGGTTTTTTCTGAAACTTCAACCGCATCAGCCGTCTAGTGAATGCATTATTTTTCAACTTCAGATTTGGCAAATAAACTAGGCGGAAACAATCTTACTTCGGCTGTACATTTTAATGTCCGGAGCCTAAGGAAACATTTCGATGAGGTTGCTACCTTCCTACAGTTAACAAACCATCACTTTTCAATCATCTGTTTTTCGGAAACTTGGCTTCACCCAGAAGACGAAAAACTGTTCTGCTTACAAGGTTACAATGCTAAATTTCTCCATCACAGTGGCAGTCCCCACGGGGGCGTTGCCATGTTTGTTTTATCCTCCCTCTCATACAATAGGCGGGATGATTTAAGGAATAACGTAAATAAGTGTGAGTCCTTGTGGCTGGAAATTGAAAATTTTTTGCCTCAGTACAACAAAAAGAAAATAATCGTGGGCACTGTCTATCGCTCCCCTTCCTGTTCAACTGTTGACTTTTGCGACTCTTTCTCTGCTACGCTTGAAAAAATATTTATCGAAAACAAGAACGCGCAAATATTGGGTGACTTCAATATTAATTTACTTGATGGTACATGCCCAGGTTATGAAGAGTTCATTAACTGCTTTAGTGGATTTGGCTTTGAGTCTCTTGTAAACATACCGACCCGATGCGTGCCGCATAATCCATATACTTTGTTGGACACTATTCTATCTAATGTTGAGCTTTCGCCGAATGTGGGAGTCGCAGAGGTCAACATCACTGACCACTATCCGGTGTTTTTTTACTTTAGCTCCCATCATGACTACAAAACTAATTATGTTCAGACGAAACTAGATATGCAGGCTTACAATGATGAAATAACACGGGCAGATTTCTCAGCAATTTTTTCAAGCTCAGACGCTGAACAGGCCATTGATATGTTCTCAAGTCTCATAACAGCTGCAATTACATCCTGTACAAGACATATAACGACCAAAAGGTATCGCGCACCTCGCTGTCCCTGGGTTTCCCCACATATACTGGAATCATTGAGGAAAAAAGAGAACTTATATAGAAAAACAAAACGACAACCATTTAATACGCGTATTTTACATCGCTACAAGATTCTATCTGAACAAATAAACCAGTCTCTTAAAAATGCAAAAAAAAGTTTTTTGAAACCAAGCTTATCGAAAGCAGTAGTAATGCGAAAAGAAAGTGGGAACTGATTAATCAATTCATAAACACGAGACCTAGTCAACAATCTATTAAGACCCTCGAGAAAGATGATTCAGCTCTGCGCGACCCCTTACCAATAGCCAATGCGTTTTGTGAATATTTTTCCTCGTCTGAAACAGTTCAAAGCGTTGAAGTTCCTGTTCTATCACGTCAGCCACAGTCCTTCTTTGTAAGAGCATGCACGCCTCAGGAAGTTTTAGGTGTAATAAGCAACCTAAATAACACAGGTGCTGGATTAGACAATATACATTCTTCCCATATTAAAAGTGTCAAGCACCTAATTTGCGAGCCTCTCTGTCACGTTATCAATGTCATTTTTGAAACAGGAGTTTTCCCTACTCAATTAAAACGGGCTAAGATAGTTCCAATATTTAAGAAAGGCGACCGATCACAAATGCAGAATTACCGCCCTATTTCTATACTTCCCTTCTTAAGCAAGGTTGTAGAAAAGCTACTAGAAATACAAATACATTCCTATTACGCCAAATTTAATATCTTGTCTCCTTTTCAATTCGGTTTTAGACGTGGTCATTCAACGGAAAGTGCCCTATTATATTTTTCTGACTGGATCAAAACACAACTTGACAGCGGTATGATAGCCGGCGCTGTCTTCATAGACTATACCAAAGCCTTCGATAATATTAATCACTGCATTCTTTTTTCTAAACTCGAAAGCTATGGTATTACAGGCCCGGCGTTTACCCTGATCAAAAGTTATTTATTCGACAGGTACCAGAGCGTGTGCATTGAAGGTATATTGTCATCTCCTAGACTAATTAATAAAGGAGTGCCCCAAGGTTCAATTCTAGGTCCCCTCCTTTTTCTAACCTATATTAATGACCTTCAGACTTACTTAAATACAACCCAATGTCTCTTGTACGCTGACGACACAACCATCATGGCAACTGGTAACACGTCTTCTGAATTAACCACAAATCTTGACTCGTTGCTGCATTCTTTAGAGAACTGGAGTCACGCTAACTGTATTAAAATTAATCCGTCTAAAACCAGTTTTGTGGTATTTCACGCCCCTCAAAGAAAAATTACTTCACATTTATCAATAACTATCAACAATGTTTCAATACCGCAAACACATTCTGCTACATTTCTAGGTGTGATAGTTGACTCGAACCTAAAGTATAATCATCATGTTGCCTCCGTTGTTAATAAAATTCGTTTCGGAATAAGGGCTCTCATCAGAACAAGGCCGTTCTTTAGCCTAGATACGTTGCTTTCAATCTATTACGCATTCATACACTCCCATATTAATTACTGTATCACTTCATGGGGTAGCACATACAGAATTCATCTTTCTATACTCATTTCTATGCAAAAACAAGCACTTAGAATCATCACTTTCTCTTCTTTTACCCAGCCGTCTGCACCTTTGTTCCATTCACTACATGTCCTGCCCCTTGAACATCTTCACAAATTTCAGGTCCTGGTTTTTCTTTTCAAAGTCATCAATAAGTACATATGTGTTAATTTTGTCCCTGAAAATATAATTACAAATAATAACGTCACGCGTTTTGCTTTGTCGAACAATTTATTGTTGCCAAAAGTACGGACTAATTATGGAAAGCAAACTACATTGTTCTTTACCATCTCCACTTGGAATAATTTGCCCCCTTCACTGAAAACCCCAATGTCATTGTACAAATTCAAAAAAATGTTAAAACACCACTTGTTTGAATCCTTAGATGTTTAATAACGTTTTTGTGTTTGCAATCACTATGTAACATTCATTTGCTGTACACTTCTTTCCTTTTTGTCGCTTTATTTGCCTTCCTTTTTTTTTTACCTCGAATTGTTGTGCATGCGCCGGTTTATGTATTCTGTTCATGTAGCCATAGGAGGCCCTATTTGCAGTCTCGACTTTTGGGCCTCCTGATGTATATACCCCATAAACCATGTACTGTAAATACGAAATACACTTGATTTGATTTGATTACATAATAAACTTAGGATTCAACCATGACGCTCTTCGGAACGTGTTGTGTTGTGTTTGGTTTTATGGTACATAGGGAGCTAAGGCCATCATGCGCCAAGCTCGAGGTATAGAATTGGCTTTCTGTAGAATGTTTAGGAATATGAAAAATCCTCGATGGTGTAGATGGCCTAAATATATTTAACTGCCGAGCAATAACAGAGAAGAAACCTGGAAATAGCTAATGGTAAAAGCACCAGAGAAGGTCAGATAGCCTCAGCGGCCATCCTTGGCTGGGCAAGGATCCTGAGACTCCCAAACAATGAAATAAAAATGCCTCAGCCTTCTTCTCTGGAATGAAAAAGTGACTGAGGTGCATCATGTAATAAAGCGAAGCAGTGGTTCAACATTTACAGTTTTTCAAGTACCCCTGCTCCTTTTGAAAACCTAAAAACGGAAGGTATGTAAACAATGGCATTATTATCTAAGAGCAGTGCTGGATTAAAAGGAATGCATTGGTTATAAAATTGAGTAAAATACTTTTTTCTTAGTGTTTCAAGTTTCACACATGAAAATAAAAAGTGATTAACCATAAGATCGACTACGCATTCGCAAATAGGTTTGTCTTGAGTTGTTAGCAGGAAGTTGAGCGTAAGGTGCCTGTGGCCTATACGGTGACAGCAGAAAATCACTTCCCTAAAACGTTCCTGGTCCACACATGATTTAAATTCACCTAAAACCGGCTTTATCGACTGTAGTTTATTATTCACCTCGCCGTTCCTTGCCGACTGCCATTTTTCTCTTAATTTACGCTCTACTAATTTAATGCAGTCCTTAAAAGGCATATTTACTTGTTTTATTTCATGTCACGAGCTTTAGCATCACAGAAATCTGCCCTCTCGTTGCCTCTTATTCCGACACGACTAGGAACCCAGAGGAATTTTATGTTTTGTCCTCTAACTGTGCATGTTACTATCTTATGTACCATGTCACCAATAATCGGAGTGACTGCATTTCTAGAGTGCAGAGCTGTAAGTATACTGCGGGAGTCTGTGTAAATAATACAGCTGGTGAGGTTCTCGTTTTTTATTTTTTGCTACGGCCACACAGACTGCGTAACATTCTGCAGTGAAGATGGATGAGCCCTGTAGGAGTCGTACTCTTTTCTCAGACTTCACTCGGACCATTGCGCTTCTGTGGTCACGTATGCACACTGCTTGTCACATGGGCTGAAAAAAGTTGCGGGCAGATACGACGTCTATGTCGTCTTTTCTGCACCTAGAAAACTTAGCGCAATTTGCAAACAGGTCAATCAGAGGCACTACGGCAAGAGCAAGAAGGATGCTTGTCAGGTGCGTCATGTGTCGCCATCTATACCTTGCGAGGTAGGGGTGGTATACCAGGTCCCCTTCTCCTGCGGTGCCATGTACATTGGCCAGACTGGCAGGTGCGTTAACAAACGCTTGATGGAGCATGAAAACATCAGAAAAAATGACCCCCTGTCTCACACACGCTCCCACATAAGGCAATGCCAATGCAGGCATGAAAAGGATCACGCAGAAAGGAGAGCTAAAGAGGACCCCCTTGCCCAGGCGTCTTTCCAGTGCAACAAGTGCCAATGTGTTCCCGATTACAAGAACACGCGCATCCTGTTCCGACATAACAATAAATTAACACGTGAGGTAATGGAGGCTTTTTATATTTACCACAACGGCGCAAAATGTATCAGCAGCCCTTCCATAACGTTATCCGGGAGGGAACTGAGCTATCTGACCTCCCACGTGTCTTCCAGATAGCTTTTGTTGATTGATAAGTAGTTCACTGTTTGTATTTATACGCATTTCGTTCTTCAATAAAAAAACGAGCTGATAGTCAGCGCCTGTTTGTGCTAGTCATTCGTCTTGTGTCCCGTTCGTGTTGCGCTGAGAGCGAAAATCAACACTTACCAAATCGCCGAAATTTCCGCCTTGCTGAACGTTATTTCTAGTGCACTGGCCTCTAACTTCTGTAGTAGTTTTGATCTATCTAACCCCTCCGTCTTAGTGTCCTTGTTTGCCATTTGCGTGTGTAGGGCCAGGGTCCTTTCTTGGCACATTAGACATGCCTCTTGTCCCCAAGAAATGCTAGCCGTGAGCGGGTTTTTTGAGCCTTCAAGCAGTCACACGAGAAGGTTGTGCAAGATATACAAGTCCGAATTGTGGCGGCAAGCACGAATATTCAAGGACCAGCTAAGGGTGGCCTGCAAGCGTGAACGGGATTTTCGGGAGTGGTGTGCAACTTCTAAAAGCGTCACGGAATTCATATGGAACGCCGTTCGGCCAACGCTGCCTAAAAGAAAACAGGCTAACGTGGAACAAGGAAGGTTCATCGACCTCAGCGACAAGGAGATACCGGAAAGACACAAAAAGGTGTTGCGGATGGGACCGAAGTTCGCCTTTGAGCCACGCCTGAGGCCCGCAGAGAAGGTGGCGTGTTCGAGGAACATTGTTCGCTTGGCACCAGAGGACATGCGCCCCCGTTGCACCGTGGATTGCGTGGACATGCTGGAGAGAACCCATGGTAACCAGCGGAACAGCGGGAGCATGAACAACACCGTTGAATTCCTGGCTGGAAGCGGTCTGAAGTTGCTGACAGCTGATAAGGAGGGATGCTTTGTAGTCCTTCCAGCGGGGGCCTTTGATGAGAAAGCGTCCGCAGCCCTGCGGAAGAACTTCAGACAGGTTGCCTTCAAAGCTTCGAAGATGAAAGGACAGGCAGTACAACTTCTAAGAGGCCACAACTTGAACAAGCTGGCTGAAGCAGCCAACAAGTCAACGGGTCAACAGCTCGAAGTCTTTTTCACCGCTAAGACGCACAAGCCAGGCTATCATTTTCGTTCCATCGCCTCTGAAGGAGGGATTTGGCAGCATGTCGTCTCAGGGTATCTTCAGAGGCAACTGGCTTCTTTGTGCGTTCCGGACCCATTTGTGATTCCCAATTCGGACTTGCTGGTCGATTTTCTCAAAACGAATAACCCCGGTAACTGAATGTTTTTCAGCATTGACGTGGTGGACCTTTATTATTCCTTGCCACATTGTGAACTCATGGAAGCTGTGAAGATGTGCATAACACAGGACAATGATGAAAGTGCCTTTATCGATAGATGCGGTGTCTCGGTTGACAGTTTTTTTAGAAATCTTGTCCTTTTATCTATCTGCAACAGTGGTTGATTGGGAGGGAAAGCCTTTTGTACAAGAGTCGGGGGTTTGCATAGGCTCCAGGGTGGCACATCTTTTTAAGCAGGGTTGATAGGGAAAATGAAAAGGCATTGGATGGGGTAGTTGTCAGAATCTTTCGGTATGTCGACGATTACTTGGTGCTCACCCGAACAGGCACTTTGCCTAGAAGTCTGGCCGACGTTCTGAAGACTTTTAAGGAATGCGGACGTGGGCTGGAGTTCACAACTGAGGTTCCCAGCAACAAAGAACTGCAGTTTTTGGATTTCGCACTGTGTGTGTGTGGGGGGGAACACTTGTGTTGGTGGTATCGCCCGAGGACTGTCAAACCATTGCTAAACTTCCGGTCTGGCCATTCTAAGCTCATAAAGGAGGGCATTGCCGCATCTTGCCTGCAATCAGCACTCAGGAATTCTTGTCATGAAAGGACCTGAGAGAGCATTTTGGCGCAAACAGGCAGGTTACGTGTGAACGGGTATTCAGATCAACTCATTTCCAAAGCAGCGGAGAAACTTCTTAGGCAGCTCACGAATGGGGCTCAGCCGAAAGAAGATAAAAAGAAGAAAAAGCCGGCTGTGGTCCCGTATGCACACTGCTTGTCACATGGGCTGAAAAAAGTTGCGGGCAGATACGACGTCGATGTCGTCTTTTCTGCACCTAGAAAACTTAGCGCAATGTGCAAACAGGTCAATCAGAGGCACTACGGCAAGAGCAAGAGGGATGCTTGTCAGGTGCGTCATGTGTCGCCATCTATACCTTGCGAGGTAGGGGTGGTATGCCAGGTCCCCTTCTCCTGCGGTGCCATGTACATTGGCCAGACTGGCAGGTGCGTTAACAAACGCTTGATGGAGCATGAAAACACCAGGAAAAATGACCCCCTGTCTCACACAGGCTCCCACAGGAGGCAATGCCAATGCAGGCATGACAAGGATCATGCAGAAAGGAGAGCTAAAGGGGACCCCCTTGCCCAGGCGTCTTTCCAGTGCAAAAAGTGCCAATCTGTTCCCGATTACAAGAACACGCGCATCCTGTTCCGACATAACAATAAATTAACACGCGAGGTAATGGAAGCTTTTTATATTTACCACGACGGCGCAAAATGTATCAGCAGCCCTTCCATAACATTATCCGAGAGGGAATTGAGCTACCTGACCTCACACGTGCCTTCCAGATAACTTTTGTTGATTGATAAGTAATTCACTGTTTGTATTTATACGCTTTTCGTTCTTCAATAAAAAACCAGTTGATAGTCAGCGCCTGTTCGTGCTAGTCCTTCTTGTGTCCCGTTCGTGTTGCGCTGAGAGCGAAAATGAAGGGCGAGGTCTGTATTTGATTCGTTGGAAGTCTCAATATCCTTACCCTGGTAAGGAAGGCCGCTGAGGTGACCCGACCCCCTTTAAATGTTTTTTGTAGTACCCATTTCTAGCATCTTTTTCCTTCATCATCATGAGGTAACTTTAACTATTTAAGCATTCTGCACCACCGACGATTTGACATTTTTATAAAATTATCCAGACATTTCTCCTATACCTGGAGCTTGGCGCATGATGGCCTTATTTGCCTATGCGCCATAACACCCAACACAACAAACACAAACGTTTTAGAGAGAAAAGAATGGCTACTGTTTTCTGTGTGGAAAACTGGAAACCGTTCCCATCTGCCCATGCCACTAGTTTATTCATTGTCAACTGTATTTGTCTCTCGCAGGTTGCTACGTTTGAGGATGTGCAGGCTATATTGAAGATTATATACGTGCACTGAATACAGGATGGACTTTGGGATTATTTTACTCATGAATTCATTTTTATAATAAACGATGTCATGGTTAAAATGCACCCCTGAGGAACCCCGTTCTCTTGAACGAAGCTCCTGGACTTGGTTGATTCCAGGCGTGCTTGAAATGAGCGGTCGGAAAGTAAGTCATTGAGGTAGTTTAACATCCTACCGCGGAAACCCAGGTCGCCCAGGTCGCGGAGGGTCCCAATCCTCCAGGTTGTATCATACGCTTTCTCCGTATCGAAGAAAACGGCAAGACAGTATTGTTTGCGTATAAAAGCTTCTCTTAGTGTGTTTTCGATGCGATCTAAATGGTCTGTCGTTGGGTGTCCCTTTTTATAACCGCATTGATGGACATTAAGGAGTTCGTGGAATCAAGGACAAATATTAATTTTATATTAACGACACTTTCAAAAGATTTCACGAGACAGCTTGTGAGGGCTATCGACCTATAGTGCTATTTGGGGAAGTCGGTGGTTTTCCAGGTTTCAAAAATGGCACTATTACGGCTTTCTTCCACATCTTAGGTATTTTTCCTTCTGTGAATATTTTGTTAACGAAATTCAAGAGTGCTTCTATGGCAGGCTGGAAAAGATGGGCAAGCATTTGATAGTAATTCTGGTCGGGTCCTGGAGCAGTTTTTGTACCGGCAGACAGTACAGTATTGATTTCTTGCAGAGTGATTAAATTCTTGTATTCTTGATTTGCACCTCCACTAGTTGGAAGTTTTTGTTTTTCGGAAATACTTTTGTATTTCAGGAATGACTAGGTATAGTGAGACGAACAAGAAACTCCAGCGAAGTGTTCCCTCAAAATGTCTGCCTGTTCCCTTACGCTTGTTTGTATGGCGGGTGTTGTCAAAAAAGGAATAGTGAACGGTGAGAAGTTGCCATTTAATTTCCGAACCTGTTCCCACATTTTTTATGTCATTTGACAGCTTATGGATGAAATGTAACTCTGTCATGAGGCTTTGTCGGCACTGCGACGGACGTACCGAGCTTTTGCTCTTGCATTTTTAAAACGTACGAGGTTCTCATGTGTAGGGTACCTGCGATATTTGCTCCAGGCTTTATTTTGTTGGTTTTTTGCTTCCTTGCGTTCCTTTGTCCACCACACTTTGTGTTTTTGCCGCACACTTTGTGTTTTCTAAAACTATACCTTCTAATTGGCTTGTGCTCTAAAAATTTCCCAGTCTGCTAAATGCAGCTTGCAACGTCGCGGTTTAGTTGGGATTATTTCTGGTGCAGGTGTCAAACTTAATAATACAGGAAGATGATGGCTGCCATATGGCTTGTCGATAACATCCCATTTAAAATCGTTGAAAACAGACGGTGAACTAAAGGACCAATCTTAACAGCTCATATTGACCAAGATTGGAGAGCAGTATGTAGCTTTTTCCGTGTTTCAAAGACATATATTATTGGTGAGAATAAAATCTTTGATTGTTTGACCCTAGAGTCGCAGCGCTCGCTTCCCCAAAAAGGGGAGTTAGCGTTAATATCCCCAACTACCAGATATGGCTCTGGAAGTTCATCGATCAGTTCTTGTAGGTCACGGACTCTTAATGTAAAGTGTAGAGGTATGTATACGGAACAGATTGTTATTGTTTTGTAGCTGACGATGCTGACTGAAACCGCCTCAAGTTTTGTATTGAGCTTTATTTCTTCAGCAGGGACGGAGCTTTAAACGCCAATCGCAACGCCTCCCGAGAGTCAATCCGCCTGCTCTCGATCGCGTCTTAAAGTTTTATAATGTTTTAGGATATGCACATGTTGTGGACCAAGGTTGGCCTCCAGAAGACATAAAACTCTGTGTAACATGGACACTAAAATATGTGTTATGTCACTGTAATTCCGCATAAGTCCTCTGCAATCCCATTGACTTAAAAAAGCCATTTTTATGTTTTTGAGCGGAAATGAAAGGGGATTTTCTTATGTGTTGGGCCCGGTATGAGGGGCCTGTCTTTTTTGCGCTCAAAAGAGCTGTTCCGCTGCTGCAAAGCGGGCGGACTGGGAGTTTATATCCATCGCCTCGCCAGAGGTGCTGGAGTATCGCGCTGCCGCGATTCTGCTAGTTTGAGGCTTCTCCCGACGGGACGAGGTCCTGCGGGATGCCGACCCATGGACCGGCGCTCCCTGCTTAGGCAATGACAGGGCAGCTTTCGCTGACCGTGCCTGGGGCGTGGATGGCCCTGCCATAGGCTCGGTGGAAGTGGCCTCGGCAGGTGCCGGAGTGCTGTGTGGTGCTACACCCCCGCGCACCACATCAGCGCAGCTTGGTTTTGCTGTGAAGGGGAATGTGTTTTGAACCGTACAACGCCTTCTCGCTTCTTTAAATCAAATTTTTTCCTTTGTCTTTATGGTGATTATCTCCTTTTCTTTCTTCCAGGACGGACACGCTCTGGAGTATGCAGCATGGTCTCCTTCACAGTTTGCGCATCCATCAGACTGGTGATCATTCGAAGAACACTTTGCGCAAGTTTTGCGACCGCGGCAACTCTGTGAGCCATGGCCACACCTTTGACAATTGAAACCTCTGCGAGGGTTGAGTATGTATGGTCTCACATTGACTTTCAAATGTCCTAGGTCGATTGTGTCGGGCAGTGTGCTGGTGTTGAACGTGAGGATCAAGTGCTTTGTGTCTATTTCCTTGTTTTCCTTTCGGATTTTGATTCGGCGGACATCTATGACGTCTTGGTCGGTGAAGCCTTCGAGCATTTCTTTTTCGGTGATGTGAACAAAATCATTTTCAGATATTACGCCTCGGACAGCGTTAAGTGATCGATGAGAAGTCACGGAGACAGAGATTTCCGCTATGGACGTTACGTTGGACCGCTTAGAGTGTTGGACATTGTTGCACAGTTCGAGAAATAAATCACCGCTGGCGATTTCTGAGAGCTTATAGCCGATGCCTACGGTTTCTGTCAACCATTTTGACACCAGGAAGGGGTATATTATTCTTGCCTGCTTATCTTGTTCTTCACAGCTGATCACTTGATATCTGGGAAAAGTTACTTTTATTTTTTTAAAGAAGTCAACTACCTCGTTCCGCCCTCTTTTGAGAGAACGATCTGGTTTTGAAAGTAGCGGAGCCATAAAAAAATTTTGTTTTTCGGTCATGGTGCCAGCCACCCACCACGGAGTCCAACAAGGGGACGGGAGTGGAACTTGCAAGAAAGTCCTGCCCACGCCAAATATACACCTCAACTCTAACCCGATCTGACGACGAAACCCAGGGTAGTTCGCCACACAAGGTTAACCCAAGCCGCCTATGAAATATGTAAGAAAAAACGAGAACAGGGGAGAAGACAGGAGAATTATGGGAAAGAAGATAGGAAAGTAAAAGATAGAGAAGAGGACAGGAAAAGGCAACTGCCGATTTCCCCCTGTCGGCTCAGGCCGGAGGTGCCGTCTACAGGAAGCTGGGGCGGAAGTGGTGTGTTGCCTCCGCAGAGGGGCTTTAAATGTCCAAAAGATCGGCATCGGCTCAAGCACCAGGATCCCCTTTTCCCCGGACACGGCGATGCCACGCACGGCTAGGCGCGGGTGCTCTGTGATGCACTCCGTGGTGATGCACTTTCCACCACCATCCCCCTGTGGGGATGTCCCTGAGGATGCTCGGGAACCCGTTGTGTCGCCACTCACCAATGCCTGCAAGCTGCAAACGCCCCCCCCCCCTTCCCCCACACGGGGCCTCTTCGAAACGACTGTGGCGTAACAGAGCTACCAAGGAAACATGCTTCTCCATCATATAATCCATAAAGGGAGTGCTGATACACGTGCTTGTTTTCTTTCTGATGAAGAAAGCTTCCAGGTTTCTCTGGTGGTTTTGTCATGATGCGGGTTTAGTAGAATGGCGCCTTCTAATTTTAGGCTATAATCCTTTTATTTTCACACAGCGCAATGTTTTGACACGTCTGACGAAACTTTTCGTGTTCTTTCAGGGGGATATTCAAACACCGCGCGATCTGTCCACCGAATACCTTCTGACATGTGAGCGTAATCCTACCGCACAACCTACCGCACACACTCCACTAATCTTGATCTGTGCCACGCCGAGCATTTAGAGGGTGGCACGTCTTTTCCTCTCGTAGACAGGTTCTCTCGTCATTGCAAAGAGGCGCTGTAGCTTCAAGGGTGCCCAGTATAACACGTTAATGCTGAATCTGCGGCCAACATTCCTAACATTATTCGCCATGCATTGCACATAGGGAATAGCCACTGTTTTTTTTCGGTTTTCCGTTCCTCCACCTTCAGCATTCGTGGTTCGGTGACCCTTGACCCTGGAAATTAATATCTCACAAGATCTTGTTACGTTAGAGAAATGTATAAAAAACAGACATTTGCCGAAACATGGCCTTAGGAACTGCGTAAGGGATTAGTTGCTTGCCCATCAAGGTTAGCACACATGGGTATGCGCGCTCGCGGGCGACCGGCGAGAGCAGACGAGTAAGAACGAAACCAGGAGGCAGTCGTCAGCGCGGCTACGCCTGGGAGCATGCGACGCCTTTGTTAACGCGCAGACCCCGTGTTTTCTGTCTAACTTGGTCTTCCACGCGGAACTCGTGCGGTTTCTGACAACGGCGAGGCGAGAAATGTTTTTTGCCCAACAGCATTTCAAGCAGTTTACGCTGACTATGGCGGTCGGTGTTGCCGGCTCTTCTGGCGCTGTTCATGGCGCTCCTGCTGTTACTGACAGTACCAAGGTGACAAACGTTAAGTTTTTGCGATACCATATTAGCAGTTTCGCTGAGCACGCCAACCGCCGCAATATGGAACAGTTGTGAGAGGCACGCATACCTGCTCACCATGGCGCGGGCACACCGGTCGCTAAGCAGGTAGCGGTTAGCTTCGCATGGTTGCGCCTCGAGTTTTACGGGGGCGCAAATAATTTTTATAGCCCCGAACAATCCACAACTTCTTTCAACTAATATTTATTGACAAGCTTAAAATGTGTTCAACATGAAAAAAAAAGAGCAAACGAGCGTTGTTGCGTTGTTAGTACGGGAGCGTAATTTTAAAGACTGCCGGGAAGAAAGATAACGCCTGTAAACCTCAAGAACTTGAAACTTGTGCGCCGAAGACTCAGTCGTCTGCTCTAGCGAAAACTCGCATTGCACCCGCGCAGGGAAAACGAGAGAGTGCGCTTTTCAAAACGACCGGGAAAAATGTAAACTCGTAGGACTTCCTAAAAGCTTGAAAACCAGGAGCTGGTGCGCCTATAATTATCTTCTACGCTTCCGAAGACATACAAACGGCACCCGCGCATTTGTACTCACTGCTCTGACACACTGTGAGCGACTGGTTGGTAGCCCGTGTTGTAGCCTTCACGGTGTCAAATATTTGTCGATCAGAACGCACACTTGGCTGTGGAATGGGACTTACAGCTTTTAGGGAGCGGAGGAGAACGGAGAAATATGCTTGTAAATCATCGAGCTATTTCTCAGTCGTGTGTATGTGTATATGAGCATCAATGTTAGGCTCATGAGGCTCGGAAAAGCGTACCGACCCTGTTCGTAATTTCATTTCTTCGCCGATTTCACACGTTTCGCCTGTTTACAAAGTTTCGCTGTAAGGTGCATCAGAATGACACCAACTCGTGGGTTTACATTTTTCAGTTGACGGTGCCCGGTGGGAGCGACAACCGCTGCTAGGAGCCGTGTTGCCTAACAGTGGACGGAAAAGAAGCGCGGAACGAGCTTAGCGTTATGGCAAACGGCGACGCCAACTGTGTCGATTTATTTTTACGTTGATATGGAGCAAACAAATTGTAGTGCACTGCAGTCTGCTGCATTGAAGCAATGCGGAACCATTTTCGTTTGAATGTAAGCCTCTTTGCAGGTCATCGTAGTCACTTATCACGTGACCGTTGGGTTACGTCGGCAACTTTTTGCGAGTCATTGTTGTCACCTGCCCTTTGCATGATGTCAGCAACTTTTCTTTGCAAGTTATCCTTCTCTAACCTCAGTGCACATCGCGAACACACTTCACCGTCGAACATGCCACACGGCGTTCACTTAGTGTCCCGCTAGCACACTTTAACCAATGACCCTTCATTGCGTATGCGTTACGTACCTGCACGGCAGACACTAAGCCTGGGTTCATGTCGCAATGCCGGTGACTTTTTTTCTTCGAGTGGTTATTTTCATGCGGACACGCTCTGCTGACAGGTTCTGTACACGCAACTCATGAGACAAGAAATGCTTTCACATTAATAAATGTGCATTTCACAAAGCCCCTCGTCTCATTTCTGGATTGCCACTGTTTGACGAAGGCCGTGGCGCAGCTGCGTTGATGGCCGCACAAGAGCGCCCTGAATGTAGTTTTTCATTTTTCAGGACCGAAAATAAACAGATAACCGGAAATAATGCGCCATGAGGGCGCGGCGGGCCGCAGCGCATGCTAGTAATCAGACTGGTTTAGTTTATGGTTCATTGGGTTTTAGCGTCCCAAAGTGACTCAGATTATGGGGGACGCCAGAGTGGAGGGGTGCGGAAAATTTCGACCACCTGGGGTACTTTCACCTTCACTGACATCACACAGTACACGGGCCCCCAGAATGTCGCCTCCATCGAAATTCGACCGCCGCGGCCGGGATCGGACCCGCGTCTTTCGGGCCAGCAGCGGAGCGCCATAACCACTCAACCACCGCGGCGGCTCGAGAGTATTCAGACTGCGCGCTCCTGAAACCGGAAGTTTCGCACCCAGCCGCTTGGTGCACTACAGTCAACTGGGTCGCTGGGGCGTATGGGAGTGTCCGCTCTTTATGAATCCCAAAATTCTCTCTCGCAGCGGGCGGCACGATTCCTGCGTGAGCGCTGATGGGGCGCAGTCACGCATTCAGCGGCCAGCACGAGCCACCAGGAGGCACACGGACGGCTCCCTACGAGGATGAAGAGCGAAGGTGGAAGTGGCATCTGCAAATGTGGCATAGCTGTTTGGCATGAGTGGCTGCTGAGCGAGCAGTGAGGCTTCCATGTATGCACTGTTTCTAGCTCTTACCGTTGCCGCTTCGTCCCATTCGCGTATTTTGTTTTCAATTCTTTTGGACTGCCCTCGCTGCTCTTTGTATTTTACCCCTGCCGCCCGCAGATGTAGCGCCTGTCTTCTTGTAACCTTACCCTTCCGCTGTCGGGAGCGCCGACCGCAGACTTGGCTCCGCCGTTATGTTCCACGATGTGCTCTTTCGAAAGCGTTGTTTTGGTCCTGAATGAACCACTTACAATAAAACAGCGCAAAGACTAACACGGAGAAGTAAGGAAAGATCACAGCGCTTTGTGGTGTTTCCTTACTTGTCCGTGTTTGTCTTTCCACTGCGTTATTATAAGCATGATTAACCAGCATGCCCAGCAAGTGGCGATAAGCGGAATGAAACGCTATCTTTTATGCTGACTGTGGGTGTGCCACTCGTAGGAAAAAGCGATGGCTGGCGCAACCCGTTCTGTAGAAGACGAGACGTTCAGAACATAAGCGCGAGATCAAGAAACGGACGTTCGTTTTTGAATGCCATTTCCGAAGGGAACCTTTGACGCATAGCGTTTTCCCTGAAAACTTTCAGCACGAAAGCGGCGCGCCTTTCTTGAGCTCCCTTTTCAACTGTTACAAGATAGCCGGCTACGCTCCTTTAAATCTTTAAAGCAAGGCGTACAAGGTTTTCGCTTATCGCCTCATCTACTCACCCGAGAAAAACTTACTGAGGAGGGGGCTACACTAGAACCGATGCAAATCGCCCCCTTTTTGATAGAGTAATTTTTTCTGCGCCACTCCGCAGTGGTCGAACACAGGAATAATCAAAAGTATCTCTAGGAAGGCTTCTACTGAAATGTCGCTGCGATCTTTGCAATATACAGCATCGTATTTTTTGCGTGATGCAATCCTTCACGGCTGTCAAGAGCTGGTCTTGTCGACGAAAGGAAAAGAAGTGTACTCGTTTAAATGCTCGGCTCGAGGCAGATCAAGATTAGTGAAGTGTATGATCAGCCGTGTATGAGATTGTTCACATGTCAGAAGGTACACATTGGACAGGCCAGGCGGTGTTTGCACATCTGCCTGAAAGAGCACGAATATGCATCATGAGACGTCTAAAAACTGCGCTTAGTGTGAAAAGGGTCATAAGCAGAAATTTGAAGTAAACGTTGTACTATACCGCCATCGTGAGAAATGGGCGCGGGACTGAGTACGCTTTCCTCACCAGAAAGAAAACAGACACATATAGTACACACTCAATCACACAGCATAATACAGAGACATGTTTCCTTGTTCGCTCCTGATTTGTTACCGCAGCGGTGGCCTAGTGATTTGAGCATCCGCCTCGCATGCGGGAGGTGCTGGCTTCGATCCCCAGTGCCGCCGAGTACCCAACGGTGATACAATGGGTACCAGCTTTCCCCTGGTCTGGTGCTCGGCTTCTGTAGGGTGAAATTCTTGGGGAATGGGTCTTTGACCCCACCTTGAGCAAAGAAAACTACCTTTCGCCATGGCGCTTTTTGGCCAAAGCTGCCCTTGCCTCATGAAAAAATTATACATCATCGATTGGTCGCAGACAGGTCGTTTCAAAGAGCTTTATGGTTGAATCCATAGTTACCTGCCTAACGATTGCTGGACGTGGACGGTATGCTGATGTAGTATACCTTTTCTTGTATGTATGCATGTCCCCTCGTGTGATTCTGCCGGCCTCCCCCTTCGCTGATGGAAATAAATAAATCAGTGATATGGGTTGATACCTGCTGAATAAAATTTTAGTTGTGAGTTAGCACCCTGTGTTGTGTACTTCTCATTCTTCTTACTGCGGCATTGTTCGCGCTGTGTTTTCCTTGAAAATGAGTATCATCGAACTAGCCGAATTTTCCATCCTACTGCGGCAAAAGTTCTACTGACTTGCAGTCTGTTCTATGATCAAATGCATTTCTTTCTAACTCAGCATGTTTGGCCTCAATGTAAGCTGTATGCGTGTGCAAGGCTCGTTCGACTTCGTGGCATATCAAGACATTAATCTGACCTACGAATGATTTGCGGTACGTTACTTCATCCGTGGAACACTCGAGGAGACTGTGCTGAGTGGTGGCGTCTGGCACGTTTCCTTGTCAGTGGCGCGGAGGGCAAGAAGCTTCGTCAGCCGACACCATTCGTGGATTGGACGTTGACCTCAGACCAAAGCGTTGGGTTCTTGGGGGCTTCAGAAGGTTCCAGCCTTCCCAAGAACCAGGCAGCGATAGCCAGACAGGGCATCCTTGTGCTAGGAGGTGTCCAGATTATGTAGGAGCACAGAGGTATGTTGAAGCTTGGCCCAATATACTGCTTTGAATGAGTGTTGTCTCCGCCGGAGAAGGTGGCACTGGGCACCCAGGGAAGACCGTCACTGCTGTGTTGTCGAGTGCTTCGATGCTCTCACAAGGTCCATAGGCAGGCCACGCAAATTTAAGAACCTGCGCCCTCTGTCTGTATTCCTCAAGGAGAACAATTTGCACCTTATGGTGTCGCATAAGGAAGGAATTTTTTTTTGTCGGAGAACTCCCGAAGGAAGCATACTGTGAGGTGTGGAAGTGTAAGCTAACGGGGGTGAACAGCGCGAAGGACAGGAACAAGGGAGACACAGCAGTACAGGGACTGCGCAGTCGAAATGCTAACTCGAAACTACTGTCGCTTGCATCTAGTCTAGAGTCTGGAGCCTTGACGTGTTCTGTAGCAAAACACACACACCGAGCATTGCTTTTTGCACAATTGTGACCGAATGCAGCACTTGGCAACACTCAGTGTCCGGATATCTTCAAAAGCCTTAGCTACAGTTGACCCATATCAGTGCCGAACTCAGTCTGTAGTCCAGTAGCTTAACGATTATAAGCCGGGGATGTGTTTGGATTCAGATTTGATGAAAATCTGCATTATGACTTTCCGCATGACAAGTTCTTGACAGCCATGAAGAATTAATTGCATCACGCAAAAGAACGATTAAGTAGATTTCGATGGTCGCAGCGACATTTCAGTAGAAGACTTCCTAGACCTACTTAGTCTACCTGTGTTCGACCTTTCTGGAACGGCAGAGAACCTTATTCTTGCAAAAACGGGTCGTTTGCATCGGTTCACGTTTAGCCCCGATCCACAGTAACAATTTTTCTGGAAGACTGGGAGGCGATAAGTGAAAACCTAAGCGTCCTTACTTTCAAGATTTGGAGGTACATAGACGACTACCTTGCACTGGTTCAAAAAAGAGCGAACGAAAGGCGCGTGGCTGACGTGTTGAAAGTTTCCGAAGAGAACGCTACGAATCTAAGGTTCGCTTCGGAAATGCCAGTCAACGATCAACATTCGTTTCTAGATCTCAGGCTTATATTCAAGGAGGACCAGATATTTTGGGCTCATGCCAGGCTCCAAAAAACCTATATTGAGTTTTTGTTCAGGAAACTCAACATTGTTGAATAACGGCATAGCCCTCTCATGCCTACGGTCCATGCTCCTTGAATCATGTGCCCATTGCATCGCACAAGGGGTTTCTTTGGAGGTGCAGGGACTGACCACGGCACGTGTTCTACAGTCCGCATAACTAGAGCGTGTGAGAAATCAATCACCAGGGTCAAGGACCTCCGAACCGCGAAAGCTGAAGGTAAAAGAAAACAAAACCGAAAGAAAACAGTGACCATCCTTTATATGCATCGTATCGCGCATAATCTACGGAATATTGGCCGCAGATACAATGTTAGCGTGTTATGTTTAGTTTTAGTTTATGCGGGTTTAACGTCCCAAAGCGATTCAGGCTATGAGGGACGCCGTAGTGAAGGGCTCCGCAAATTTCGACCACCTGGGGTTCTTTAACGCGCACTGACATCGCATGGTACACGGACCTCTAGAATTTCGCCTCCATCGAAATTCGACCGCTGTAGCCGGGATCAAACCCGAGTCTTTCGGGCCAGCAGCCGAGCAGCATAACCACTCAGCCACCGCGGTGGCTGTTAGCGTGTTATGCTCGGCACCATTAAAGCTACAGCGCCTGCCTGCAATGAAGGGTGAACCTGTCGAAGACAGTAAAAAAATGTGCCCTCCTCTAAATGATCGGTGCAGCACAGGTCAAGGTTAGTGGAGTGTGTGCGGTCGTTGGTGTATCAGATTCCGTTCACATCTCAGAAGGTATACATTGGGCAAACCGGGCGGTGTTTGATAATCCCCCTGAAAGAGCACTAAAAAGAATCGCCAGACATGTCAAAACAGGGGGGTGAGTGTGAAAAAAAAAGGACTGTAAGCCAAAATTTGAAGAAACAGTTCTACTATACCGGCATCGTGACCGTCGCACATGAAAGATTGTGGTAGCGTTCTTGATAAGAATGAAAACAAGCACGTGTATCAGCACGCCCTGTATCACACTATCAGGCAGAAGCACATTTCCTGGGCTGCTCCTGGTGTGTCACAGGTCGTTTCTAGAGAGCACCAGGGCTGAATATTTAGTTGATCGTCCAATTATGATGGGCATCCGACGTCATTCTTCGTCTTGCGTCCTTGTTCACGTTGCGTTATTTTCTTCAAAATGAAATATGTATTCATTATTGAAGGGCATTCCCCGAATGATAGCGGTGAATGCCTAATAAGCACGGTCTTCAGACAAAACAATGAGGTGTGCATGCGATGGCTGGGAGGCACAATATAGCAGATGTATTGCGAAGTGGTGGTAGTTGAATAACATATTTACGGTAAGAACAACGAGAAAAGCTCTGGAACAAAATGTGGATTGTGAGGTTTTTAGTCTCGAAACGACTCGGGCTAGAGGAACGCAGCAGTGGGGTGGTCTGGAATAATTTAGATCATGTGGGGTTTCTAAACGTGCGCTGAGATCGCACAACCGCTGGGCGTTTTTGTTTTTGCACTTCACCTCCATCAAAATACGGCCACCGCAGCCGAGACTGAGCCCGCGACCTTGGTGACGGAATGCTTGAAATATAATTAGGAATAATAATATGAATGTGACTTAAGCAATATAATAACACACAAAGCACAATATCCATAACTGCTTAATTGAAAAGTTTAACTAATGCAATGGCGAATGTGACTTTAAAAGCTTTTTTTAGACGCTTTCTTTTAGAAACTTTTGTAGCAGAAGAAATTGCAATTTCTACAACCAATTTAATGTTCTTTAGAAGGAAAAAGTTGCACTTTATAGAAGACTTTCCGCGCTTCGTAGCACAATGTTCCCTCTTGCAGCACATAAAAACATTGAGTTGTAGCGAAATTTCCGGTTTTGCATCTAGCAAGTACAGATTTTCACAGTGAACACAGTCAAACAAAAAATCATAAAACGTACGTACAAATATCGCCATCATGTGCTCCTAAAAACAAAAGCCTGTGAGGCACCTATAAAAAAAATGCTGAACACAGTGTATTACTGAGGGCGAAAAATAATTAGGTATATTGTGCAGAAACTCAGAGAATAGTAAATATGAAGCTAAAGCCGGCAGACTGTATTTCTGGCCTTTATTTATTCTAAAGGGGTCGAAGTGGTGCATTGTTGGCGAAAGACAACCAGGAAGTACGGGAAACTAAGCAGAAGCAGCACTTCGGGCTGCAACGCGAGCTGAACCACCCCTCGGAAATTCCCCGAAAACTCCTGGAGAGCAGTGCGACTACAGGAATCCCACCCAAACGCTAATTACATTGCTTTCACTGCACTGTAGCTTTCATACTTTCGTGCAATATTCTATATAACAAGGTTGTTTTAGTTTTTTTCGCCTTGTTAATCAGTTTGTGTCGTTTGCATCACATGCAGCGATCATATTGAATTGAATTGGTTTATTTCTGAACATTTATACAAAGCATACCTGCAACAACATCTGGATCCCTAGCTAATAGCTAGTTGGGTTCCAAGCAAAACATATCAAGTGAAACTAAGTGCAGTCATCAGAACCAACTATTTACATTACACATGATGAAGGCTCTTGCATCAAAATAGAAATGTTCATTAGGTTTGTTTCTGTATCATAATTAACTGGTTGTGTTGCTGCTTGTTTATTTGTAATTTATTTAGTATTAATTTATTGAGAGTCCCGTTAGTCTCCTGACTCTCTGACCCTCGCCGGTGTACTCATGTTTTTGTACCCATCCCTCATGTAATCAGTGAATTCTTATTTGAAGAAAGTCTTATTTCAAATGCTGCTCTTTCGGCGGGATGTAGCGTAGTCACAAGGATCTGCCGCACTGTTCCGCCGTGCTCAGCCGCACAATGGAATCACAAATTAATTTTACCGCATTTGAGTTACAACCACTGTATTTGTTTCCGCAGCAATACTTTCTTCTCACCACACAACAACGAAGGACGGATCTAAGGCTTTAGCTTTCGCAGTTAGTTAAACCTACGCATGATAATTCCAGCTGTGCGTTAATGATTTAAGAACAACGCTGGACAGCTTTGGTTTCACAAACCTTCAGAAAATTTCGCGTGCTTACGCGCAGCATAGATTTCAGTGCTAGTGCTGATGTAGTCCGATCCCTGACGTGATGCGAGCGCACGCGAGCCTCCGCGCCAAAACGAAACTATACAGGGTTTTTGACGTTTGTGTACAAATAACGGTGCTGATGATGATACTAGACCTAAAGCGCTTTTAGTATGAATAGCGCGGCGTTTAAAAAGGTTTGCGCCGGTGCAGACGACGCCTGTCTGGCTGGTTTTGATAACGCAGCCCGGCAATTCTGCGCAGTGTTTTATAAGGCACCGGTGCAGGCGACGCGCCGGCATTCGCTCAAATAGAAAGTGTTCTGGAACTAAGTCGCAGTGTTACCGGAACAAAAAAACTACGATCTAATCAAAGAGAGACCATTTTCACTTTAAACAAGCTTTTGTAAGTTTTAAAACACCTCAACACAAAATAGAAGTGTCGCCATTGCTGGCCGATTTCTCAAGTAAAGCGCGTGCCTCAAAACTTATTTCTGACGGGGATCCCGGAGGCTACACTGCACCACCATTCATTTAAAAACTGAGGCAACCCGTTCTTTACGGTAAGGACATCGCGAGTTCGAACTTGCTAAACATTAATCTAGCGCGACGGAACAAGGACACAGGAAAACCAACAACACAGGACCAGCGTCCATCCTGCAATCTGTGTCTACACGCCTCCTTGTTCCGTCCCGCTGGGTTAATTTTGAGCAACAATGAACTAACTAGCTCAGAACGAAATGACGATTCAATCGAATTTACTGGCGGGAAAAACTATCAGTCCAGTTTTTTGGTTATATATGTGTCCTTTGTAGCTATCTTAACATTTCTCAGGCAGCAAAGAGCTTCAGAATCAATTCTGAGGACAGTAATTTGATGGACTTATCCTCTGTGTCCCGTTAAAAGTAACCAGGCGTTTGCAATTATTTAGAAGCCCTCCATTACGGTGCCCCTTTCTCTCTTTGTTCTCTCACTGTGACCTCCATTCCTTCGCCAACGCAGGCGTTGGGGTGCCCACCGTGTAGTGAAACCATTATTGCGTCTTTTTTTTTCCTTAGAATGATTTTTTCATAATGACGCATTTCATACGCCCGTCAGGTCAGCAGCTTTTCTTTTAGCTTGCTTTCTTGATCTACTTTTCGCTAGTGCTTATATGTTCGGCTTATTCTTATTCGGTTATTCTTAGTGCGACAGCACTTATAGTGGAAATTCCGCGCATTTAGCTTTCTGTCTGTCTGTATGAAGCTGCCCACTGTGTGGCGGGTAACATGCGACGTGTGTGTGTGTGTCTCTCTGTGCGTGTGTAGGGTGAGAAGGTCAAAAATGGTACGATTATCTTGCTTTACATGTTTTTTCGCACAATTGCTTTTGTTCCCTTTAATAAGATTCCACGTACCAGCACTCAGACCGCATGGTTCCTCACGGGCACCGTAAACTTTTAGTTAATAAATGATAGACTGATATATGGTGAGGTCATTGCGCTATCCGAGAATGATGACGTCGTTGAATTATTGGTCTTTTGTTACACTAGAGTGTCCTGATAAGTGGACGCCAAGAAATTCAGTACCGCTTCCCGATACAGCTCTAGCTTGCAGTGAAATATCTCGGACATTGTATCACTTCCTTCCACCAATAAGCTAAAATACCACAGCCGGATATTCCTACAGCTAGAAGCCAGCAGGCGTACACTCACTTGGACGTGAACGCCACTCCCAGCTTTGTCTTGTTATATCTGGCGCCAGCCCGCATGAAGGTCGTGAGGTCCTTGTCATACTGATTATGCGTGCGGTTGCTGAGACTGTTTGCGTAGCTGCCGTACAGCGAGTCGAAGAAGGCGTAGTCGCACAGGCCGTCGGCAGCCATCATCGCGTCCCCATTCGTTCTCTTGCCGTAGGTACAGAGAAGGGTATCCATGCCGTGCTCTCCTGGAAACGTATGCGACATGTCCTTCAACCGATGCACCGCCATCAACGAATGAAACGCGAACAAGACAATTGAACAACGCAGTGCAAAATTAGAAACTCTTACCTGGGAGAACCCCAGTACTAGCGGAGGGTATTTTCACTTCGAAGGCGCGAAGAATTCCCTTAAGAAGTGTTAATCAATGGCACATGTATCTCGTGTCCATGAGTTACGGTGGTGCTTTTGTGTTTGCACTTCAGTTCTCTTGTTCGCGTTTCATTCGTTGATGATAGTGCGTGCGTACACGGAGCCCACTTTAGAATGGGACACTTATTTGTTTTCCAGTCACGACCACAAAACAAGGCCGCGAAGTCTTTTGATGCAAACGCGTGCAGCGACACAATTTGGCCAAGTACATGCATACGTCAGGCATGGCTTGTGCGCGTCAAGCACGTAGTACATTGTAATGCAGTACAAAACTTTTTTTTAGCTGTTCTTCCGAGGATTTCTAGGCATAAGCTTTGGGTGCCAGCGCGGTGACGCGGGTGTAACAATCACTTTAGTCCAATATAGTTTCCATTTTGCCGTGTTGATCTGATCGCATACCAAGCGAATGAAGCACAACAAGACCAGGACGAACACGAAAGGCACACAGGACTGGCTCTGACTCCTGTGCGCCTTTCGCGTTCGTTCTGGTTTCTTCAAGCCACCGCCTCCTACCCTCGCTATTCATTCGTCGAGTGTGCGTAAACAGAGCATATTATTATAACAAAAAAATGGAGCGGACGCTTAAGCTCCGCATAAGGGCATAGCGCGAGAGGTTTAATCGGTTAATGCAAATATATGCAGAATCATTGTCTGCTCAGCATTCACAGATCCCTCGTACGGCGCAGTGGCGCAGCAGGCAACCAATGCGCCAGTGCCCTGCGATGGCAGCTGCTATCAGCGTTGGGGCTTGTGCGACACAGTTTGCTCTTCCCGAGCAACCTCTCGCGACCAATCTTAAATTCGGCTGTCGTGGTCTCCACGCTCCCAGAATCCTTCGAGGCCTTTCCCAGCTTCGTCAAAAATGAAAGAATGCAGGACATTCAAATCAAGACCATGAAAGGAAGACGCTTTGAAATCAAGGTGGTTGGACTTGAAGACGCGCTATTGACGACCTGCCACAAAGAATAATTCAACAAAACGACATGAATTGCGAAGAAGAGGACCTCGAGATGAAAACGTCGTGGAACGGCCGTGGTGAGAGGACAGTCATTCTTAGAGTTACCAAGAAGGGGTACATGGAGTTGAAAGGGAAAACCAACCTGAACATCGGTTGGACGTCGATGGTCCATCGCGCGTCGTCACCGGCAATGGCCGGCGATGGCGGAGATCCAGCCAAATCAGGCCCTCCCGAATCCGGAGCGCGTGAGCGCCGCACAGGCGGGCGACGGGACTCCGGAGGCTCGGGCCTGGACTCAAGCGTACATACTAGGTGCGCAAGGTTACACCACCCGCGCTCTTGGTCCCCCGGCAAAGGCCGGGGCACCCGGGAGGCGAAATCTACGCACCTTTCTGCTGCCCGAGTCGGTGGCGGTCTCCCCGCTCATTTCCCGCTCGCGCCTCTCGCCGAAACAACGCCCCCAGGTGTCACTGGCAGTGACCCACTGGGGACGCGAGGTCGAAGCGGGAAGAAAAGGAAGGGAGGGTTATTTGCCGTGCTTCTTCAAAAGAGCTTCCCTCGGAAGGGAGGACAACCATAGCGGCTGCCTGCATACCGCTTGCGGACACCCCGCAGGGAGTCCCTCCAACAAGCAAAACGGCAGCAGCGAGCGCGCACTCCGATCGCTCAAGAAGCCCAATCCCCTCATCGTTTAAGGGTGAAAGGTTACCGAATTGCGTTTTCATAAGACGGTTGTGAAGGAATATCTCGCTTCAAAGTCAAAGGTTTTGCTTTTCATTCCGGCCTCACTGTAGGTCTTTTTTTTTTTTTTGCTAACAAAAAGCCTCTTCAGAATACTGTACCAACTGACCAACCATTAAGCCTTTCTTCAAAACCTGAAGAAACTGCAACTGCGTAGTGTGCAGCGTGGACGACCTTAGAATACTACCATGAGCCAACTGCCTGCTAGCTTAAGGACAAGCGGTTGTCTTGCCTTCGCATCACATGCCCTGCCCAAGCCCATTTCTTCCTCTTGATTTCGACTAGGATGCCATTAACACGCGTTTGTTCCCTCACCCACTCTGCCCGCTTCCGGTCTCTTATAGGGCCATGACAGCCTATTTTCACGCATACCCTGCTTATCGCATTTAATTCTCAGCTTGTTAAATAAAAATTTCCCCAAATTTCAGTTGATTCCGTGCGGTAAATATTTTTAAAACGAATTTTTTCCGTTTCTTCTGCAAACTGCTTGCTGGTCTGGCAACCTCTGATCGCGGACGTCAGAGGGTCATACCAGCCCCGCGTCGTCTGCTGCGCGCTGTTGAGGTGCTTGCATGCACACCGTAGACAGCGGTTGCTTGAAAAGTTCTTTTTTTTTAGCTTATCGAAGTAAAATGCATTTTCAGTGTCTTCTTTCCGGAAGCCGTCAGCTTAGCACACGAGCTGAGTGATCCTTGGGAAAGCGGACTTCCTCGTGACACCCCTTTTCTGATTGTTGAGGAAACAGAAATCAACGGACCCCTGCTTTATTATTTACGCTCATAAACATGTTATTTTTATGTTATGAGTGTGGCTTCTTTTCAGCAGTCAAGTGCACCCGTATGGGAAAAGCGGCACGTACCGTGCATACCTTCGCCGATGTGCGCCGTGAAAGCCGCGGCGTTTAGTAGCTGGCTACAAATTTCTTGTCCGCTATTCATCGGCTCAAATTATCACAAGGTGGCGCTAGAGTAACCTTGAGGCACGAAAGGAGCAGAGAAAAGTGCCGAATGAGACGACTTCCCCGCTGCATGTGTGCATCTGTAAGTCGAACATACATTCCCTTCGGCTCGTAGAACCCTTCTGCAGGAACCAAGCTACTTGCAAAACCCTACGCGACTCGAATGCTTTCCCTGCCCGCACCGATGAATAGTCGCCGCCGTCTAAATGAGTGCTTAAAAATAATAGTAGATCATTTAGCGTTTACTGTGCGTGCGCATTGTGGCCCAGGAATGCGACGATTACGACAACTGCATGCAGCCCCGCGCTGATGTTGTTTACAATAGATCTGCGCAAACAGTACTGCTCGTTTGCGTGGCATAAAACGCAAGGTGGGCTCTCCTTATCTTAAATATTACGTAGTATTGCTCACAGATTGTAGTTTTACTCATTTACGCACTATGATAACACTGCAATAAGCGCCGCCGATGCTATATCGCCTGCTTGGGAAACGCTTCGCGTAGGACCGGCGATTCCCGCTAATTGTATCTGCTTCCTCTTATGTCATCAGTATTTGATTTTAAAGCGCTTTAGCTAAAAATACGTTCGGACATTTTTCGAATTAATGAAAGCAATCATATTTGTTGTCCACAGTCGACGCCGACGGCTGCTGCCGGCTGCCTTCAGCACATGCTGTGCAGACCGGGTACACATATCGGCACTTCCTTCTTATTGTACTCGCGCCCTGCGATTTAGGCAGTCGTCGCTTTGAGGGCACTCTGGCCAAAACTACGCTCGACAGCTATTTTCAGGCGCTAAAACTTGCGAATTCGCTCTCCGCAATCGCCGAAATCGCACACCCGAATCCTGCGTACTCGCTATTCCTCGTCACGAAAGGCGCCGGCGGTCCACCGTCGGCCGAAATTCAAGCATCTAGCAAGAGTTCCCCACTGATTAGTAAGACAGTGTGAAGATATGAAATGCAGCCGCTTGTTTCGCTTCTTTCGATACGGGTAAGGTACACAAGCGCAGTTTTTCGGGCCGCCTATTCACCGGGCGTGAAGATTTCGTTCGGCCGCACAAGCCCAGGCGACGGCGGCGAGCGGCACCGTCGTGCGGCGTTTTCTGCCCCTGTCGCTTGTCTCGTCGATAGGTTCTGTGCGCAGGCACCGAATGAAAGCACATCTTCACTGGTGCACGCACATCGCGTATGTCGCCGTGGCTAGCATCAGGTACAATAAGTTTTAAAATTTTTAAGTTTATGGAATGTCATACCAACTAGTCCCCCACCACACTCTGCCAGTTCCCACTAAGTTCACTCTTTACACTACTGCGATACGGGGTCCTTGGTCGTGCTGGCGTCGTCGTCGGTCTAGCTTGACAAACCAGTGCGTCAGCGATGGCATTTGCATACCGACCAGCCAACCGACCGCCGTCCCATCGGCCTAGTGTGACCGGACCCTACCTGTACCGAAGAATAACTGCGTTCCTATTATCAACGCTTTTGCGGCACCAGTCACTCATATATGGGAGACGACTGCTACTTCGATCGCCCGCGGAAGTAGAGGGGACACGAGACCTCGCTGCGCACATTGCAGCAACGAGAGCAGACGACGTTGTTCCGTGTATGCCCTGGTGACGTCACGATAGCATTCAGTATGGCGGTCGCTGCCGGTGGGGAGGACTTTCCCGTTCTCAATTTAGATCGAATTTTTTTTTTAATATAGAGCGCGTCCAGGGCAGCCAAATTTCGGAAAATGAATCTTAAGCCCTTGTATTCGTTACTGAAGCACAAAACTGCAATATGAAGAACGACCATGTCATGGCCCCTTTAACGTTACAACGTTACACCTGCCATTTTTTCTCTCCAAGGCTCTGCTGTGTTGTCCTTAACTGACGCTGAACCCTTTTCGTTAGCCTTTACGTTTCTGCCCCGTAGGTTAGTTCCGGTGGGATACAGCTGTTGTACATTTTTCTCTTGGGGGATATTGGTAAACTGCCACTTTTGATCTGAGAGAACTTGCCGTATGCGCTCCACCCCATTCTTATCCTTCTAGTTAGTTCCCTCTTATAATCCGGAACAGCTGTCACTACCAGCCCTAAGTAGACGTATTCCCTTTACACTGTATTCCTAAGTAGTTGTAGCGTAAACCACTTATAGGGACACTGAGGAGAAACTGAAGTTGGCTTGTATCGATAGAATACCAGCTTCTGATCACAAAAACACCATCTTACAGAAAACAAGGCTCTTTTAAGGTAGAAAATAGCAAGAACCAATATACAGGTATCGCCGCCACAGGCCAATCTCGCAAGTGCAAGCGTGAAGACGTCATAGGACAAGAGACGCCACCTTGGAGGAATTTTCCTTACTCCACGTACCACGAATCTCAGAGGCTGACAAAGGAAGGTTGCGCGGTTCAATATTGAAGTAAGTTGTGTTTTAAAACCGATAGTGGACTTTAATCACACAAGGAAGGTAGACAAAAGACATCCTGAATGTTGGAATCAAAGAAAACCGATGCTTGGCGGCGCCACAGGCGGCCAGGAGAGTTACGATTTGTTATGGCGCTTCGCGTCTATAAGCTTTGCGTGCCCCGTGGTTTTGTTTTTGACGCGCTTCGATTTACAAGCGCCGAACGGCAGAGGAACTCCAAGTGCCGCTTCAAGTGCTAGTTAACCTTTGAAGGAGCCTGTTAAGGCTTGTCAGATGATCGCCACGGTCGATGAAAAACTATGATGGCCAGGATATTAAGAAAAAGTTCTGATGGCCTAGCTCTGTTAGACCAGGATATACGTAGCGAAAGCGCGGAGATTTCTGCATCGGAAGAGTGCATTCACTAGATGCGCCTTTATTGATGGTTATACCTTGAGTCGCCGTGGCGGAGTGGTATCGTCTCTGCCTCAAACGCCACAGGCCCTGGTTCGATTGCGAGCATCTCTGCACAGGATTTTTTTTTATTCAGTGAGTGGGCGGGGATTTCAGTGGCTCCCATAGATGCCGCCACCGAATACGTTGGTTAGAGGTTAAGCGCAGGCTCTGTTAAGGCGCGTTTATGCTCCGGCGTAACGCGCGCGCGCGCGCTGCACGGCGACTGCCGTGCAGCGTCGCCGGCGACGTCACGTCGGCCGAAGCGAGGAGACCCTCTATACTCCACTTCGACTGCGCTTGACCGCCGAAGCGTTCGGCGGCTTCGGCGCACTCTAACCGCACTGGCGGAGACTTAAGGCCCGTTCATATTCCGACGTAACGCGCGCGCGGTACGGCGACGTCACGTCGGCGAAAGCGAGACCCTCTATATTCCAACTGCGCTTGACCGCCGACGCGTTCGGCGGCCTCGGCGCAATCTGACCGCGCTGGCGGAGACTTGGAGCATGTCTATTTCGTGCCGTGCGCCAGCCGCCGCCAGGATCGGCAAGACCGGTTCCGCGTGCTCCTCGGGGCGGCGCTGCTTCGCAAACCTACGAGAGATGGCGCGTCGAACGTTCTGCACAGTCTGCGCATGCGCTACTCCTGGCGCAGCCGCTGAGCCGCGTCGGAGCAGCCGGACTGTAGGAGGGCCGAATTCGCGCCTGGCGTGGTGTCGCCAACCTGACGTGACTGACCACCGCCGGCGCTCGCCCGCGCGCCGAGGAAGTCGGAGTATAAACGCGCCTTTAGAGCATGTCTCTATTTCGCGCCGAGTGCGCCAGCCGCCGCCGGCTCGGCCAGACTGATTCGGCTCCGCGGCGAAGTGTGCGTTGTGACGTAATTCAATAGCTTCGGCAGTGAAGCGGAGCTGTTCTTTTCGAGCTCTCGGCTAATTTAATCCATTCACAGAACACGCCTCGACGCCGCCTGCTGCACCGTGCAACCGCGTCGTTCAGGGATCCCAATCCGTTGTCCTCAAAGCCCCGGCCAGCCTCCGATGGGCGCAACGTGCCGACCTTGACCTGGCCCCTCGCTACTCCCGGCACTGGGGTTATGATATTTAGTTTGCAGTGGCTGCTCACTGAGTAAGGGGGAAACGACTCGCCGGCGCCTAACCTAACCATGCTCCATCAAAAGCATCGCACACTCTGTGGGGCTGAGGTCGCTGAAATGCAGGCCGGAGTTTTTGCGAGAACTTCGTCGTCGGTTTCGGGAACGGGATCCATCGTGACGCTGGCAAGACGCCGGTGCAACCGTAAACAGAGCGACGGTAGCGACCCCAATAGATACCTTCAACATACGGCGGCAGCCGCTTTCATTTCGGCAGCTGCTAGACCGCACCACTAGGACCAGAAATCACGGAGTCTGCGTTTACGTCACGTTTCACGTCACTCCATCCTATGGCATCATTAGAGTTCTCCGTGACATCATAAGAGCTCTCGAGTTTGAATCGGAGCGGCGGGGAAAACTTTTTCAACTTCGAATCCAAATTTCTTTGAAATAAATGCATCTTTCGCTCCCGGACAAGCGGCAACAAAGCCATGAAATGCCGAACTATCAGATTTCGTTAACAAAAAAAAAATTGATAGAGTTCTCCTTAGTGTCCATTTAATTTGAATGTACGCAAGGGACCGTTATAGAAGGGTTCGTTATGACAAACATGACGGAAGCCAAGAGCCACTTAAGCCAATGAGCAAAGGGATTTTTTTATTTGGGGTTGTTCATAAATTGGAGACAAAAGAAAATTTATTAAAGGTAATCGATCAGAAAGCAGAAGAAAAACAACTACATGCCACGGGTGGGATACGAACTCACGAACTGAGGTACGGCGGCGGCTGTCAGATCTGCTTTCGGGGGTATTTATGTGTAGTGTAACCTAACCTTGAGGGTGTTCGCCAGCGCCACGCACGTCCATAGTGGCGGACGTAGTACGTCCTGTACTACCGTGACTGCCACGTAGGAACGTGATCGAGCATGGAGGGCGGAAGCTCTAGGAGAACCCCGTGATGCTACCTACAGCATAAAAACTGGCAGAATCAAGGCACCGGTTAGCTATTGAGCATGCAAGGGAAGGTGAACGAGGTGCTCGTTATGACATACATGACGGAAGAAAACAGTCACTGAATCAGAGGAGCATAGTAATGTTTTTGTTTTTCCTGATTTGTTTTGTTCATCAATCTGAAATTAAAAGTAAATATTTTAAATACAGTCGATTAGAAAGCAGAATAAAAACCACATGCCGCCGGTGGGATACGAACCCACTACCTCTGAATTTCTTGTCCGCTGCTCTACAACTGAGCTACGGCGACGGCAGTGCAATCTGCATTAGGGGTATGTAAGGCCGCTGTAGCGAGCGCGAGTAGATAGATGCGAGCGCGCGCACCGAAAGAATTATTATTATTATTATTATTATTATTATTATTATTATTATTATTATTATTATTATTATTATTATTATTATTAAATAAATCTGGGCATTCCCGAAGGCGCGCGCCGCTGCAAGCGCATCCCAGCACGCGGGCCAGGACCTCCTCCCCTCGCGACCTTGGCGAAGGGGGGCGAGCCGCGCGGCGCGGACAGATGTTCGACAGAATTCTACCGCTTTCGAGAAGCGGCGCGGACAGATGTTCGAGAGAATTCTACCGCTCCGCAGAAGACATGGGGGAGGGAGACTTAGCTTAACGTGCGCTGCGACACCTTCCCTCTCTCCCTCGCCCGTTTGTGGAACTTTCGAACTAGGTTATTTAAGAGCGCAATGCATCATGATGTGCGGTTTTTAAAGCGAAAGCTTTACTGGCCTAGCGGCGCCGATTTCGCCGTGGGCTGCAGTTTGACCCCTGGCTAAGAGGAGCGATGCGCTGGCCTAGTCAGCGCGATCTTGCCCATGCTTGAGTGCGAGGCCAGGCCGTCTTCTCTGAGCGTCGCGCGCGAGCGGGAGGTTTCGAGCCGTCGTCGGAAAGCGCCGTCTGGCCACCCCGCGGGTATCGCCCGGCGAGCTGCTTCACTGCAGAGGGTCCGGAATGGCAAGCGCGCGAAGCTAGCGTCAGAGACTGGGGAAGAGCGAGTCGCGCCGCGCCGCGCCTTTCCTCAAAATACAGTTTTCAATTCCTTCTTTCTTCCTTTCTTTCCCTTACGGTGAGGTTCGGGTGCCCACCGAGATATGGGAGACAGTTACTGTGCCATTTCCTTGCCTCGAAAACCAAACAAAAAGAAAGAAAGAAAGCTGGCGCGCCAGGGCGCGCGAGCACAGACGCCATGGGGGAGAACGCCATGGAGCCTGCGCGCAGTACTATCGGATACAGGCTGAGTCTGATCATCCAGCCGACAAACCTCGATACTGCGTTCCAAAAGTGGAGACAGCAGCCAACTACTTCACCGACCATTGGGCAGTATTCGTTGCAATAAAGGAGCAAAAATAACGAGTGATACTGCACAGCTCAACGACCGTGTCTCTCTGTCAGCAATACTCTTGCAACTGTGATTATCCAAGCTTAACCACAGAATAATTAAAAGGCTTAGCCACAGATAAGCCAGAGCCATTTTTTTGTCAGGCTTCGTCAGGTTAAAGATGGGCTCGTTATGACTCAGGTAACCATCTTACAGTTGACATGATTCGTGCGTAATTTTAATAGATTTGCTTGTTAACTATTATATTAAGGCGCTTGGTTGCAATTGGACATTTGTAGCAGGCCGTTGGTAACAGCCATATCTCTTTTTAGAATTTTCATAACGCGATTGCCTTCTGCGCTGGCGTTAAACAGATTTCGTGTCGAGCCATGGCGGACCTGCTACGTGACCTTCTTTGCCCCGCCCGCACTGCGGCGCTGGCCATTGCTCGCTGGCGACACGACGTTTGACCGTCCGTTGACCCCACAAAAACAGGAGGCCTGCTGGTGAAAGTGCCTGCGGAGATTTTACCACGCTCTTCGGGGGAGAATGGCATTCCCTGTGACTGGTTCCCCGCAAGAAGGGACCGACGATGGACAGACGACAGGGAAAGAGGGGAACGGTGTATTCAAGTAATTAACTGTGTCCTACGGGACCCTCAGGAGAGAGGTTGCCGCAGTTGTGGCCCGCGATGCCACACGAAACACCTGTGTGCCGCTTGCAAGACGGTGGCACCTCGGTAGGAAGTAGCAAAGGACATGTGATTTCTCCTCGCCCATTCCCACGAGTGCCTCCGCTTGCTACATGCTGCGCAATTGGCCACCTTGGAGAAATGTGTCTCCTGTTGCATCGGCCACCGTCAGGTGATGGGGCGGACCAAAGGGGATTTAAGGAGCGTGCCGAGTGAGAACGGATGCTCTGGGCCCTGGCGACAAGGCTGATCCAGTGAGTCGATGCATGAAGTCTTGAGTTTTGACCATTTGCTCTTTCTTAATTATGTAAATAAGTTTCTTCAAAGTGCCAGTAATCCAGCTTGTTTTCGTTTTCTCAAACTTTAAGTTCCAACTTTCCTCAGTCCGAAGGCCCGGACATGCTACCCAACGGAGTCCGGGTTCGAGGTAGCCTCTGCCCCGCGACAACGAGCAAAGGAAGCGCGCTTTTCGAAATGAGCCTGCGGCCGACAGAAATTCATGGGTTCCGAGCCGAGGGTAATCGCGTTATCGAAATTCTAAACAGCGATATAGCTATCACGAACAGCCGGCTAAACATCTCTAATAAAATAATTTCACAAAAAGCACTGCGCGTGCGCGCTTTACTCGAAGCACCCAAGCGCCACCTTGGTTGTAGTCCTCGGCGTCGTCTGCAGGGCAGCCCACTTCACTTGGCGCTTGATTGGCATTAGACCCGTTAGCAGCAGCTTTCCGCCATGTCATTTAGTGTGTTCAGCTAAAGGAAACAGAGGCGCGACCACAAAATTTCGAGGGGTGCAGTGTTAATCGCAGCAGGTGCAGTGCTGAAAGGGTGCGCAGTTGCTGCATGGAGTGGAGACACTGGGCTCGTTACCCAAGGCTTCCTGTTAAAATGTTGCAGGTGAGGATGACAACGTGCTTGACCGTCACTTTTGCTCATTTTGGCAGCAGAACATTTCTACGCACAGCGATGCAGGCGTTTGAGCGCTTTCAGATAGTCTTTACATTCTTGACATCTCATTTTGCGGTGTTAATTTCCGCGCTGTTCGTCTATGCATGCACTACTCAAGTCCCAGAATGTTTGTAGTCGTTATTTCTTTCGCCACGCTCCTTGCCTAGGTATGACTATGCTGTTGTTGTTGTTGTTTTGCACATATAAACATACAAATAGATTCCCGGAGTGCTCGGTCGTCTACCACCACGAAAGCTGATCAGTATGATCTATGCAGTTCTTAACAGAATTGTGACTTCAGGGTAAAATGAGAAAAGGAGGAGTATATCGGGGAGGTTTTTACTGTTCCACATTAGGGTAGAATAGATTTTATACTTCTGACCAATCAGTTGACTTCTGAGCGGATTTTTGTAACTGTGACTTCTTTTTGATTTAGGATAATATATTCAATGCTGCCAGGCAGACTCCCGTGCAATTAACTCGCTCTGTTTTCTCAACAAGGTTCTGAGCGTGCTACCCTATGAGTAAACACTAGGTATCCGTCTTTTTTTTTTCTTTAGGGGGGGGGGGATATTAAGTGTGACTGGGTGGTACTCCGGCGTAAATGTCATGTAGAAGAACGGCACGGCACAATGGACGAGTTGGTAATCCATGACAAGCTTTTTTCAACAGCGCTAGAAAGCGGAACACAGGACAAAAAGCGGCAAACACGGCGTCGATTTTTTTTGTGTGTGTGTCAAAACCTCGATCTTCAGCGCCGCGTTTGGCACTTATTCTGTGTCCTGCTGCCCAGCACTGTTAAAAAAGGTCGTTATAAATGGCATTTCGCTTAAATGGAATATTAGATATTGTCAAAGACCGATGTACAACAAAATATCAGAAAGAGTTCCCCGTTTCCACGGTATTATAGATAGTGTAGCGAACCATGACAGCCGCGCCTGATGCCGCATAGGCAGATTACTGACGGAGCGCCGATGAAGACAAAGCGCCGATGAACGACGAAGTGTCGCCGCGCTGCACGAGATCGCTTGGTGTTTGGACTGGCCGTCGGCGCTGCCCGCCGTCCTGCTCGCCGTTTTGTGTCGCCCGCCGTGAGCTCTTTCACCTGACCTATTTGTCCACAAATCCCCTTTCAGTAGCCATGCTTTCTCAATGCATGAAATAGAGAAAGCATTATCGCTACTATGGAACTTGACGTATAGAGAACAAATACGCGCATCAACGCACACGCATTACGGACTTCTGCCTATGTCAATAAAGCTTCGAACAGTTCTCCCCCGGCAACCTTACACCGGACAGAAATCATTGTAAATACGGCTCGACGACGAAGAACGACGATGCATCCGATAGCCTCCTTGTTGGCAGTTTAAGGGATTTCCTTAAATCTGCATAGCAAATAAATTGCTTTTCCGAGCTTCAGATCTAAGGATTCTTCATTTGTCAATGCGCGATTATTAAGAAAGAAGAGCCGGCTAAATATGCTGAGCAGGGCTGCTTCAGCTGACTGCAATGACCAGCTTAATTCTGCGCTCTAGTCTGGGGACCTTTTCTTCTTGTCGAGAATACGAAAAATTGGTCCTGTGCTTCGCGTAGCTGTCGGAGCACATGACGGCCCTCAGGTGAACGCACTTGTAGCACAAATACAGCACTCATGCAAATAAACATTCGTGTGGTGAGGAAACAGGACTGCTTTTCGAGCGTACGCCATGCAACGCACCGACGCCTTCGCCGGTCGGGGTACCACAACTCCCATAATGCATCGTGGCGGCGGTGGCGTCGCGCAACTGCTAGTGACATCGGTTTATTACAGCCGACAGCCTAAACACAGTAGTTAAGAAGTTAACTGGCGAAAGTCGAAGACGTTCTTCGATCTACTGTCGCCTCAGCTCTGTTTGTTTACCTAATTTTGCCTAAATTACCTAGTTTTATCTGAATGTATTCGAGGATGGCAGCATCTTCAAGGTGCTACTGTTCCTATGGGAAGAGTACGGCTGCTCCGGAGACGGCAAGCCTAAAGGGACCACGCCAATCTAAGGAGGCTGGCTCGGAAGAGGCGGCGATGGCGTCCCAGGCTGTGGAGCGACCAGAACATGGACACGATCACCCGTCCAGCGAGACCTCATCGCTTAGTGGGGATGAGTCAACGATCGTGGACGGTGACGAGTCAGTGGCCGATATGGCTGACGTGGACAACGAGGGCTTCAAATTGGTGAGGCATCGCAAGCAACGAACGGTCGGGATCCTGGTAGTGGTTGAGCCCACAGAGAAAAGAGTTGATTTAAGAGAGAAGAATCCCATCTTACTTTTCACGGCCATTCAATCACTGCTGGGATCAGCTCCGATTCGTAGTCGGTTCACCATGCACGGGGCTCTTCAGCTGGATGTCTCGACGGAAGAGCAGGTTGACAAACTCCTGCAGAACTCTCAGATTCTTGGCATCAAAGTTAACGTGCGGTTGCCCTATTAGTACACGAAGAACACCTGTGTAATTAAGTGTGTACCAAAGTGGTATTCAGAACGCGACCTACTTGATTATCTGAAACCACAAGGTGTTCTGCGCGTGAAACGACTTGTGCGTCGTGTGGAGTCTCCAGGAAAAGAATGGGCTGCGAAACCTACCAACTCTATCGTGTTTGACATTCGCTACCAACTCGGAGCGCCCCGAAAAAATTGATCTGGCATAAACAAAACACGCAGTTGCCGACTTCACTGAAGCTCCTCCACGGTGTTTTAGATGCCAACGGTTTGGGCACGTGGCCAAAGTTTGCACAAAGGATCGACGCTGTAAGCGGTGCGGAGGCGACCATGACTTTAAAACCTGCAAGTCCGATTTTGCTCGCGCCAATTGCGGTGGTGATCATCCAGCGAGCTTCGGAGGCTGCCCCTTCCGTGTGAGCGCACTGCACCGTCGAATATCCTTTATTGCTGGTCCCAAAACCCAACCGACTGAGACGCCTGTCCTAAATAAGACGAGTTCCCAGTGTTGGACTCTGACGTTGCGTTACCCAACAATGTCCCTAAGAGACCTGAGTCCAGCAAGACACCAAGGTCCATTGCGCGCGAGTCGGTTTTTCGACCTCCAGCAAAAAGTTTCAATGTTCCTGAGGGACCGGATCACAGCCAGACTCGACGGCAAGGTGGACTCTCATATGCACAAGTGACAAAAAAACCAACTACTGCGGCCTAGAGTATGTACCCGTCGTCATCTTTTGTCGATGTTGTGAGTGCGTTGCGCAAAATAAGGAGCTCAAAAATCAAGGTATGTCTGACCTTCTTCATGTTTTGTTTGGGGCCCTGCGTCGTTCACATGTTCCAGCGGTGGCGCCTGGTAACCTGAAGAACATCCTACATCCTACAGCTGGTGCTTCCTTTTGAGTCCCTAATTGCCACCTTCGCAGCGAACTTCCTTGTGATATAATATGGATGAGGTTAAACATTGTGGATCTCATATGCAGCGAAAAGTTCCGTTTATATTGCAGTGGAACTGCGCTGGGGTTTTAAGTCGGTTAGCTTAACTAAAACTATTCTTCAAAAAGAGACGTGTTTCAGTATTGGCCCTGTCAGAAGCTGGCCTGCCAAGCGGGAGATGTTTGACTGGATATGTCGCCCATAAAAACTGCAGCATAAAGACATTTCCTGCAGGAAGCGCCACGCTTTACATAAGAAGGGAAATTCCACATGTTTCTCTAAGCGTTGCCGATCTTTGGACGGATGACATTGAGGTAGCGGCTGTGAGAATACAGCTCGGCTCTCGAACCCTTTCTATTGCATCCGTGTACGTGTCCCCGCGGAAGAAGGTAGCATTGTATTTGTTTCTACAGCAGCTTTGCGACCGCTG
Source organism: Amblyomma americanum (assembly GCF_052857255.1). Classification (NCBI taxonomy): domain Eukaryota; kingdom Metazoa; phylum Arthropoda; class Arachnida; order Ixodida; family Ixodidae; genus Amblyomma; species Amblyomma americanum. The sequence goes on along the minus strand of NC_135500.1, from coordinate 83,794,845 downwards.
CCCAGCTCCTCGAATCATCTGCGGTGATTTAAACGCACAGTATGCCGTCTGGGGTGACAGGAACACGGATTCCAGTGGACGCAAACTCGTAGACGTTATTGACAGTTTGTACCTGTGTGTTGCCAATGACAGAAGCCCCACTATCTTCCGGCCTCCAGCCTCAATGACAGCTCTAGACCTGACACTGCATTCACCTGACGTCCACGTGAGGTGGTCAACAGCGCCTTACCGCATGGGAAGTGATCACTATCCGATTTTTGTTTGCTGCTGACTTTCGTGTGCATGGTCCTAAAATTAGCACTGTGGTCAACTGGGACAAGGACAGAGAGCACCTAGAACGTGTTTCTGGTGATGTTGTTGACAAAATGATTTCTAGTAAGCTAGCAGCAACTACGGCTGTCAAGTTACGTGATCATTTTCCGGCCCTGGATTTAAAACTCAGGAACCCTTGTGCAGCGCGAAGAAGGGCGGAGCGCCAACTCGTGCGTAAGAAAGACGACAGGAAACTGAAGACGACCTTCAATAGACTGAATTCTGCCATTAGACGGCACACGAACAAGCTGTACAGGTCGCAATGGGCCTCATTCTGCGCTTGTTTGACTGTGTTCTCACCGATGACGGGAATATGGTGAGTTATTGGCAGCCTTGCTGAAAATCTCGCCCTTCGAAGCCTTTTGAAGCTCTTGCAATATGCAAGCAAAACCTATTGCGTGCTTGACAGGGGAATTTGCAGACGCACTCGTACGTGCTAATTCTGGAATATATATATATATATATATATATATATATATATATATATATATATATATATATATATATATATATATATATATATATATATATATATCACCTCCTTCCTCCAGGTCTATCATAGACGTCCCGTTCGCGCTTCGTGAGCTTCAGACTGCGCTTAGTGACCTGCGGCACTGGTGTACACCAGGTCCCGATGGCATCACCAATCAAATGCTGAATAATCTGCCCTTGCAACTAAGGAAGGAGCTCCTCAAATTCATCAATCGAGTTTGGGAGACTGGCGATGTTCCTCCGTCATGGAAGGTGGCACATGTAGTTCCAGTACTGAAGCCTGGCAAAGACATGGCAGACCTTGCCTCGTATCGCCCTGTGTCATTCACCTCCTGTGTAGCTAAGTTGATGAAGACGCTGGTAAATAAACGCTTATCGTGGTGGCTTGAGGACAGCAAGGCGCTGCCAACATGTATGACAGGCTTCCGCCGAGGTCTTAGTGCCCAAGATAGCGTCTTATACTTGGTGAGTCACATTGAACACCAGAGAGCTTTCGGCCTTTCCACCTTAGCCATTTTTCTTGACGTTGCGAAAGCTTGCGACATTGTGCTTCAGAGATCAATTCTTAATAGTTTGCAAGGCATGGGCATACAGGGCCATATGTTAAGATTCATTTACAAGTTTATAAGTGATCGCGCGGTTCGTGTACAGTTAGGGAGTACGTTAAGCATCGAAAGGGTTCTATCACGACGTGTGCCACAAGGCAGTGTTCTTTCTCCCACGCTCTTTAACGTCCTAATGGCTGGCCTCCCCGATTCGTTGAAAAAAAGTTGCAGGTTAGTGCGTATGTCAATATATGCTGACGACATCTGTATTTGGATTGCTGGCTATCAACACAAGCGATTAGTCCTGATAGCTCAACAGGTGTAGGAAGGCGTCAAGCGCGGTTGAAGATAGACCTCGGTCACTCTAGCATCCGTAAATTCAACCACACGCGTTTCCTGGGCGTCATTATTGACTCCCGTCTACAGTGGCGAAAAGCTGTAGACGCGATTGTTTCATCTATATCTTCGCGTCTCAATGTGATCCGTAGAACTGCACGTGAGCAATGGGGAAACCATCCTTCTTCAATGGTCATACTTCATGAAGCGCTGGTGGTCAGTCGCATAATGTATCAATTAAATTTAATTTCCCCCTCGGCATTACTTCAACGTCTCGAAGTTGTCCACAGAAAATGCATAAGAAGAGCCATTGGAGTTCCTCAGGCGGCCGCGAATGAGGCAGTACCTCATGAGTCTCTATCGAAGCCTCTTAGCCTTGTCGCTTCTCAGAAACTACTAATGCATCTTGGCCGCTTAGGAGAGACGGTAGATGGGCGATCTCTTCTCCAGCGTCTCTGCAACAGATATGAGTCGAAGGCTTACTTGGCACTCAATACTCTTAGTTCGTTAGGCCTTAATGTCCGAAGGCAAAGGAAACGGTTGAAACCCCTCTGGTCCTTTCCGACCCTCGACTGTAAGGTACATATCTCCATGTGGGCGCAAAGCACTGGTCTCCGTTGGCAGCAACGCGTTCGCTTGTACTTGAACATTTGGAAACATTATGCCCGCCATCTTGAAAGTTTCACGGATGGTTCTGTGGACAAGGTCAAACAAACTAGCGCAGCGGCTCTTTACATTCCTTCTTTGGACTGTAAGTGGTCCGTTCGCTTTATTTCTGTTGTATCCTCCACAACGGCTGAAAGTGTTGCTATTGAGGCGGCTTTACGGAAGTTAGGGTCTTGTCCGACTCAACCTGTGGTCATCATAACTGATTCAAAATCTGCCCTTCAGAGGTTAGAGCGCGGATTCCCTACTGATGCCTTGTCTATACGCTATTTGCGCTTGGTGCAGAATCTGCACAGCAGAGGCTTTACTCTATATTTCCAATGGGTGCCTTCTCACATACGAGTCAACGGTAATGAGGTGGCAGACAATCTCGCCCATAAAGATCTCTCTCAAGCAGTCCATCAAAAAAAAGTATCTCAAGATTAGAAAATTGTCTACAGGAAACTGTGCTCGATCATTTCAGTACCCTGTGGAGTGCTCCCCACAAGCCATGTGTGACCAAGGGACTGAGAAGAACCCAGGCGACTCTACTACATCGAATTCGCACGGCCTCTGCTCGCACTCCTGCCTGGATGCATAAGACGGACATAGCTTCGTCTCCGCTCTGTTCTTTATGTGGTGTGTGCGGGGATATCGAACCTTATATTATGCACTGCCCCGAGTAGAACGCGGAAAGGTATGTGATGTTCGCTTCCTTCAAGAAGACAGGAACCCGTCACAGTACAGTTCAGGACATTGTCTACCCGAGTGAAAACCAGACGTGCAGAAGAGAGGCTGCACGCCTTCTTTTTACATTTCTGCAGGACACGGATCTTGTTTCTAAATGGTGACAGCAGGAACGGACTATGGCCTACTGTGATCGAATGTGTGCGTAGATCCATGGTGTCTTCCGGAGTGGACTACGTTATACTGTGAGTGAATGTGTGCATGGATTGTGGCACTGCAAGTGCCTATGTTCTACTGTGACTGAACATGCGCACAGATGGTGACTTCTGGAGTGGACTGCGATGTAGACTGTGTGGATTGATTGTGTGCAAAGATGGTGACTGCGGGAGAGGATGTGTGCTATTATAAGAGACTGTGCGCATAGCGAGGTAGATGCGACAGGTTTTAGGACATTATTAATATAGAAGGGACGCTACGGTGGAGTAATTTCCAGCAGATAAAGCAAGGCTAACCCCATCTGTAGCATTAAACACCTCAACTCAACTCAACTATAAAAATTAGATGACCAGCTCATAAGTTTAAGTGATGTTGCAGCGCCGCAGAAAAAAAAGCATATATCAATGCTTAGTTTCAAAAATTCTGCTTCGCCGTCTCTGACACAGCCCAGCCTGTGTAGTGCGCAGCTAGTCTACTAGGGCAATGCGTTGTGAAAGCGACCACCATGTGTGTGTGTCAAACTGTCCACATATTTTTCTGCTTAACCTTGCCTTGGCGCAGGTGTGGCACGATTTGTTGCTAAATTGCCTATTTGGAGCAAGATGAAGCAGCAGTCTGATATTGGCGCAGTTTGGCGCAGTTGGAAAAGAACTTCCATCGCTGCAGCTGTGCACGAGGTGACGCTGCCGCAATACACCGGCCTACGCACAATCCAAGATGGCGACACCCGTGTACTGAAATACACATGGTTAAGCTGCAGCAAGAGTTATGACGGTACACAACGACTTTTACATCACATGAGAAGAAAGGATGACATTTCACACTTGCACCGTTGGCGCCTATTTGCATACTAAGCAAGATAACCAAGGAGCTTATTCACGATCAGAGCAAGCGTGACTAGCACTTACGCCACCCGCAAACCACTCACTAGCTCCACAATCCTAGCTTCCAAAAAAAAAAGCAGTTTTAAGCAGGTATACCGCTCGGCGTGTACAACCACAGCGACGGCCGCTCACATAAAGGCGAAGCCGAAACCACCGATCATGGTTCTGAGTAAAAGGACCATAATCGACATAGAAAGTATCGGTCGCTCTTGAATCGTTTTGTAGTCGAGTTTGTAGATCGAGTCGAAGGAGCACTTGTAGAGCCCTTCTCGGAGCATCCGCATCGAGCTGCTTTAGGAGTCTCTCGGGCGCATCATAGGCAGTTTTCCCACGACTGTAAAACTGCGAGGTAAGATGAGTCGATTAATGACAACGAAAATCGGCGTTATTTGAGTTCCCATTTCTTGAGGCCTGCAAGTTGCGGAATGAGTCTAGTGCCTGCGTTTCGGAAAGCTGCGGCTGGTGGACGTCAATTTCTCATGTCATGCCCCGTCTGTGAAGGCCGCACAGTGAAGAGGTAAAAGGGGATTGCTCACTTTCGATCACTTGTACACGTTGTAAAGGAGAACTCAACCGAGCAGGTTTACTGCAGTAGTAGGATGGAAAACAGGGCGAATAGGTAAACCTGCGTATTGGTTGGAATAGCACAAACGGAGTCAGCGCTCGTCTGCGTTGTTTCCTTGTTCTTTTTTTCTTTCGCCCGTTTGCGCTGTTTCTATGCTGGTTTATTGAAACCTGAAGAGAAATTCGCGTGCGCGAAAGAACAGTGGGAAGCCATGATGATGAGTATACACAGCACAGGTGATAAGGATGAAACCGCATACACATAGGTGAGGAGGAGGAGGCCGCGTACAGTGTTCACAGCTTGATAGCTACAGAGAATTATTTGCAAGACGTGGGACGGTGGAGCACGGCTTCTCATCGGCATTCTCGGAGATACGATGTCCATGCCATACATACAGTGCTGGCGGTGACGCGTTAGAAGTAACGGCGCGTTACAAGTAACGGCGTCACCGGCAACGCGTTACTTTTTTCGGTAACTTAGTAACGTGCTCGTTACCATTTCGGAATTGTAACGGGTAATGTACTTACGTAATTTTTGGTAACGTGAGGTGTCACGTTACTAGTTACTTTTTATTCCAATTGCGACCCACTCCGCCTCCTTGTTCAGAAAAAAAAAGCGCAGAGCACCTAAAGTAATGTAAATAAACAAAATGTGCAGGTGCTCTCGGCGACCCTTGTTGCGGATCGCATGCATGCCAGAAAACACCTGTCCTTGATAACGCACCCAACAAAAAAAAGACAGAATAGCCATAAAGCACAAAACACGTGCACGAACACGCGTTCACACACTTGCCTTCACCTACCTTCCCTTCCCAAACCACTCACATACACAACTCTCCGAAGAGTGGAAGCATGCGGAGCGTTTTAGAACATCACATTTTTCGGAATTATACCCTAAATTTTTTTAGAGTTCAGAGATTTTTCTTTGTGAAGTTATAATTGATGATGAAATGTCATTTTGTGTTTAATGTCACATTCAGAAAATGGCTTCACCATGTGTCACAGAGTTGGAAGCCATCACATGTAACTATATATGCAACTTTGGGCCACTATTACATTGCTAAGCTCCTGCACGTTTGTGCAAAATATTCTCGTTAAATCAGGATTTCGCATATAATCTTCTTTGGGCTAGAAGTTCTATGTGAAATGTGAGCTTTATAAAATTGTTATCGTAAGTTCTTAAGGCGAAGACTAATTAAAATTAATGGCCATGAAGTAACGGAAAAGTAACGCGCGGTACTTTTTTCGGTAACAGTAACGATAACGCGTTCCCTTTTTTTGTAGGTAACGTAGGGCGGTAACGCGTTCCTTTTTTTGCGTAACGAGTAACGTATTTCGTTACTTTTTTTCGGTAACGCCTACAACACTGCATACGTAACAGTGACTGCGGCACTACGGTAGCAGCACACGTTAAGCTAAAATGTTCTACTAGTGGACACTGGTTTACCGCCATAGAGAATTGAACTGACCATTGGGCAGCAGGGTGGTCGTTGTGACCGCCGTCCTCGGAACCTCGGGCACAAGCGTCTCCAGCATCATGGGAGGAAGAGCTCCAGGGGCAGCACTGTCGCTCACGTCACTCTCCTCCGTGGTCTCGGGCACGGAAGCTGCGCGCGCATTTGCAGAATTGTGAGAGGCAATTTGTTTTTATGTTTTCGTCCGCATTTTTTTGCACGTTCTTTTGTGGTGCCGTCAGAAGCGTCACTGAAGACGGTGTATTCGTTGGAGGGAAAGGCGGAGTTGCCAATAACTACCGCACTACCTCGTACATTAACAAATCGCCGTGCTTTGTTATTCTCCGCGTTCTGAAGGAGCAAAGCTCAAGATCACTGAATTTGAGTTCTGTTGTACCGTCCTGAACACAATAGAACCGCGGAACACGACGCTGGTCAAATGCAGGCCGCTCGGGCTTACGTGTCCAGACGTTCTTACGCGAGAGCCTTTTCTGCATCTCGATCATTGTCTCTCTGTCGCGAAGAAAAACTCCGCGCTACCACATTCATGTTCTGGACGTTGTATTCATGGTTACAAATTAATTTTTAGTAGAAAGTGACTGATTACTATTAATTATTTACTGCAAAAATTATTGGAACGGCAAGAACGTAATCCTTCGCAAAAAGTAATAATTGCATTTTGAACTCCGTAGATAAAAAATTATCATAAGTAATCAATTACTTGTAACGTGTTACGTTCAACTCTGGATGAAACCATCATCGGCGTGGTTTAAAATCATGGCCTAGCTGCTAGCTCCCGAAAGTGCCACTGTTGTCGGGAGCTATAGTGAGCAGGTATAGTAAATATACCTTCTCTTCTTGTAAGAAAACAAAACAAACGCCGGGCACGGTAGTTCCCACAAACATGAAAAAAGAAGTTTTCTCTTCCATGCGGAAGCTTCCTTAACTCGAAAAGATTGTCTACCTTTTTAACAGATACCTTTGCTCGCCGTTCCTCTTTGCTTTGTGACAAGAAGTGACTACCCGACCAGATTAGATTTCGTAAAACCTTAAATTTCAGCCTTCCCTTCTCTACAAAATGTGGACAATAAGTGCTGCGAGGAGCTGTTCAAACGAGAAAGGGTCGCTACACCTCGCACAGCACACCGTAAGCTTCGCAGGCCGCTTATGCTATACGTGAACTGGGCAGTACCCCGTTTTTTCCACCAATGCTTTCTGTTTTAACCAACGGCATCTTGCGGCTAAACCGCTAAACAAAAAATAAAATATTCCGTGTGAGCAACACTTTTTGCCGTTTATTGACTTCCTCTTTCCGTCATAATTTTTTATGCTAATACTCTTTCGAATATATACCAACAAACCAGAAAGGCCAAACTTGTTCCAGGGCTGCTTTCTTCCTGGAATGACTAAGCGAACCTCAGTGGCTTAAGTCTACTTCAACTCAAGTCTGCTCTCGCTTCTGCAGTTATGTAGCAAGAGCTATTCAAAAAGCTGCTTCATTTGAGTCTTCCATCAACTGAACGCTTCATTCTCCCCTTCCAGCGAAAACTTGGGGAGCTTCTTAACAACATTCTTGATGAAAATGCGACAGCATTTTAAATTGGCCCATGCTGCAAGTTTCCAAAAGACGCCCAAAATTTTCGAAGTAGGCCCACCACAGAAGTGCGTTAAGGTGGATTAGTGGGTATTAGTGGTGGATTAAGGGGGATTACTTGGTCATATTAGTATACTCTCGTATGATACCAGGCCACGACGGTCGCATTTCGACGGAGGCGAAATTCTAGAGGCCCGTGTATTGTGCGATGTCCACGCACGTTAAAAAACCCCAGGTGGTCAAAATTTCCGGAGCCCTTCACTACGGCGTCCCACATAGCCTGAGTCGCTTTGGGACGTTAAACCGCCATAAACCGCCCTATCTCACAATCCAATGGAAGGTACTAGAATATTGGAGTAATCACATTTTCAAATTTGGCATCCGATACCACCTTCTAGACTAATCAGAGAGTATCGCTACGGGGAAACCGGAAACCTTTCGGATGACAGTCAAAATGCTGTCGCATTCAAACGAGACCACGGCAGAAAGCAGCGTAAACGCAGCTTGTCTTCATTCCCCCCGTTTGATTACTGTTTTTCGTCCCTATATGACTTGACGTACTACATACTCGCGCACTTTTTTCTAAAGGCGAAGATTTGAAAAGGTGGTCTGCAGTTATACGCGGGCAAGCAGACCGCTTCCTTCTTTTCCTCAGATGAAAACAAAGGCGCTCGCTCCCAGTGAGCGTAGTCGCTAGTGCTCACCGCCCCATAGCACCAGCACCGCGATGAACGACACACTGGCGAGGAAGATTAGCAAGGCGCACAGGGTGACCCACATGGCTGTCGCGTTGCGCTGCCTGCATGGATTGGACATGAAAGATAGATCGCGAAAAGAATGAGGCTCCAGATTCAAGACGTTTTCTTTTTGTTTTTGCGTAATGCGCGCGCCATTTACGCAAAGCAAGGCAAGTGTGCTAGAGCATCTGCATTCCAAGTCTAAAGACGTAAATCTGAGCTCATTTTTCAAGGGGATTGGAATGTTTCTACTTGGCTAGGAATCATGCACCTTTAGTTTTTCCACGTTGCTACAATGGCTAACTTCAGGTAAAAATTTCAACGGCTCACTGCAGTGCACTTGGTATCAATGAACGATAACATTTCCTGCTGGGATGGAATCGTTTTTTTTTCTGACTTTAAGAACAAACCTATCGCGGCGAAAACACCAGAAGGACAACTTCGGTTGACTTTGAGGTCAACCGACCTCAATTTCTGTTTTGTCTGTTTTGTCTCAAAGTTTTGTCTTCACCATATCTCGCGCTTATAACAGGAAAGGTGTGAAACATTGGCAAACCGCAGTTCGGGAGCCTGACACGTCAGATTTTTCAATAACCACAAAAAGAAAACAGAATGTGACCACCGATCCGTGGCACTGCATGTGACAAGTCACGTGACAACGTGTCGAGCACACTCGTGAACAGGTGAACATGCGTACCGTCTTTGCCGGTTTGCTTCTCATTCGTCAAATGGAGCCCTCATGGCTTCTCTAAAGGCAAAAGGTCTTGAAAGCCGAGGACAAGGGCTCTGTTTACATTCATTTAGAGCTCGACAGGTGGCATTAGTATTCCGCTGAGAAGAAAATATGCAGCCCGCTTACGCTTGACAGAGACGATACTTCTCACTCTCACTGACAGCCGCAGCTAGGATGTTATGCATTCCCCCGACCAAACGCATTTACCTGATGGCCACGAAGTCCTCAACCTATAACTCCACCAGATGACTACATCATTTTACTCCTCCAACTACTCCACCAGATTACACCAGTTTTCGGCAAAGTGACGGTACTGAGGTGTGGGTAAACCGAATTTGAAGATGCTAGCGATATAAAGAAATTTAACAGTACGTGCCAAGTCTGGGGCGCTAAATGTGGCCATCTGGCGTCCTAATTTGCGCAGCTTTATCCTCCTACACGGCGACACTGACTGAAGAAATACAAAGCACAGGCCACGATTATCGCTAAAGATAAACTCAATTCCTTAGCATAGCTTGCAATTGCGGATATCACGACACTACTCGCGTGTAATGTCGTTCTCTGGGGGTCAGAAATGTTTTTAATAATGATTTGAGCCAATACTTTGGTAATTTATTTCACTTTGAAATTTATATGCTTTTAGATTGCGGCTAACATTGAGTGGTTGCTGACTAATTCACATATTGTCACGACGCGGTAGAACCCCGAGGAGAGCTTAAAGATAAAACGGTTCACTGGTAAACCAGCAAGAATCCCCGCACGTTCCAGCTTCTTCCTCTTCCAGCGTCGCGCTCGTAGACCCATTCGTCATCTATGGCGTCTTCTTGCATGCGGCATTTGCCCCCCTCCTCAGGAAGCATCGTCTCGATGGTCACAAAAGAAAGTAGGAGGTCAAGATCGGTCCGAGTAGTACGGCTTCATACGTACAACATGGACGACGTCGACTTGTTGCTGGCATCGCTTAGATGTGGATAACCCGTCTGGCACCACCTCATACGTTACGTCGGTTAAACGTCTCAGCACAACACAGGGCCCGAAGTATCGCCGAAATATGTTTTCGGAGAGTCCACGGCGGCGAATAGGCGTCCAGACCCACACTTTGTCGCAAGGTTCACACATGACATGTCTGTAGTGAAGATTGTAGCGTCGTGAATCATACTGCTGCTGAGTTCTGATGCGCACACGCGCTAGTTGGCGAGCTTCCTCAGCGCGCTGTGCGAAATTCTCGGCGTTGTTATCGACATCGTCGCCGGCGGCATTCGGGAGCAGCATGACATCCAGCATAGTTGTCACTGGTCGCCCATCAAGAAGGCTGAAAGGCGTCATGCGAGTGGTGTCTTGTTGTGCCGTATTGTAGGCGAACGTGACGTAGGGAAGAATTTCGTCCCAATGCTTGTGGTCCACGTCGACGTGCATACAGAACATGTCTGCCATTATCTTGTTGAGGCGTTCCGTCAATCCATTGGTTTGAGGGTGATAGGCTGTCGTTTTACGATGACTGGTACCGCTGAGGCGGAGAACTATTTCCAAAAGCTCGGCCGTAAAGGCAGTTCCTCGGTCAGTTATAATAGACGTTTTTAGCATACCGGAGACGTACTACCGGAGACGTATACCGGTTTACCGGACCCCTCTTGCGCATGCGCAGTGGACTTGTTGGGGTGAGGGGGATCCACTGCGCGTGCGCAGCCGGCGTCCAGTAAACCGGTATACGTCTCCGGTAGTACGTCTACGGCATGCTAAAAACGTCTAATGAGTGCCGGAGCGCCATGCCTGAGGACAACGTTCTCAACGAAGAACCGAGCTGCTTCGGCGGCGGCACCTCTGGACAGAGCATTCTTCTCCGCTTAGCGAGTTAGATGATTGCTGGCGACAATTATCCATTTATTTCCGGCAGTAGACGTCGGAAATGGTCCCAGGAGGTCCATGCCAATTTGCTTGAAAGGTTTCTTTGGCACCTGAAGAGGGTGGAGTAGGCCGGCTGGTTTTTCAGGGGTTGATTTACGACGTTGGCAGTCTACGCACGTCAGTATATAGTGCTTCACTGTCGCCGGTAGTTTCGGCCAGTAGTACCCGCGCTGTACTCTAGCCAACGTGCGGGTGTAGCCTAGGTGGCCGGCTGTTGGCTCGTCGTGGCACGCTTGCAAGACTTCCGTGCGAAGAGCTGTTGGGACGACGAGTAGATGACTGTTCCTCCCAGGACGGAAGTTCTTCTTGTAAATTACGTCGTTGCGAAGAAAGAATGACGAGAGGCTGCGGGCGAAAATCTTAGGCACATCCGTAGTTAGCTTCTCCAAGAAACCAATAAGAGGGAGCAATTCCTGGTCCTCTCTCTGCTGTTGGGCAAGAGTTGCGTCATCTATGACTCCTAAAAAAGCAGTGTCTTCATCGGTCATTGTGGAGGGTCCGACTGGTGCTCGCGAAAGGCAGTCAGCATCCGCATGCCTCTTTCCGGATTTGTAAATAACTGTCATGTCGAACTTTTGTAACCGAAGACTGAAACACGCGAATCTCCCTGAAGGGTCCTTTAAGTTCGTCAGCCAACAGAGATAGTGATGGTCGCTAACGACTTGAAAGGGGCGAGCGTACAAGTAGGGGCGGAATTTCCTAACCGCCCATACCACTTCAAGGCATTCTTTTTCTGTTGCCGAGTGGTTCGCTTCTGTTTTAGACAGAGTCCTGCTGGCATAAGCAATCACTTTTTCCACACCATACTGGCGCTTCAAACATACAGCGCCTATACCCACATTGCTCGCATCGGTATGAAGCAGCGTTGGGACGTCGCCATCAAAGTGCGCCAGGAAAGGTAGAGTCTGTAGACGTCTCTGGAGCTCATTAAAAGCTTCGTGCTCTTATTCACCCAGCGAAAGACAGCGTTGTCGCGTGTCAGTGAAGTTAATGGCCAGGCAATTTGTGAGAAGCCAGCAATAAATCGATGGTAATAGGCGCAAAGCCGCAGGAAGCGCCGCAACGTCTTTTTGTCCGTAAGTGTTGGGAACTTCGCGACTGCGGCGAGCTTTTCGAGATCAGGCCGGACACCTTCTTAGCTAACGACGTGTCCTAAGAATTGCAGCTCCTCGTAACCGAAGTGGCAATTCTCGGGGTTTAGTGTGAGGGCCGCAGATCGTATACTGGGCCTGAAAGACAGCTAGCAAACGGCGTAGATGCTCCTCGAAGGTGACCCAAAACACGATCACGTCGTCAAGATACTCCGGGAATGTTTGCCACTTGAGTCCTGAGAGCACAGTGTCCATCAGCCTCTGAAATGTTGCTGGTGCCGAGCAGAAACCGAAATGAAGAACCTTAAGCTCATACAATCCACCGGGAGTGACGAATGCTGTCTTCTCCCGATCCCTGTCATCTATTTCGAATTGCCAATATCCACTTTTCAAATCCATTGAACAGAATTAACGTGCTTTTCGTAGCCGATCAAGGGAATCATCGAAGTGAGGGAAAGGGTACACGTCTTTTTTCGTCACTTGATTGAGCGTGAGTCAATGCAAAACAATGAGCTGCCGTCCTTTTTTTTTAACAAGTACCCAGGGGGAAGCCCAGGAACTCTGTGACGGCTAGATAACGTCGTCTCTAAGCATTTCGGCCACCTGGCGCTGAATGGCGTCGCCTTTTTTCGGAGCCACACGGTAAGGATTTTGTCGGATCGGGCGAATCGCGTCATCCGTGATAATGCGATGTTTGGTCAAAGGTGTTTGGCCGACCCGCGATTCTGAAGCAAAACAGTCTCGAAAGTGATCTATGAGATCCAAATTGCATTCCCGTTCTGAAGACGACAAATTTGGGCTCACATCGAGGAAGGTTGCAGCCGCCTTTCTCACTTATCCTTCCAGTTGCAGCACGAAATAGTCTTGGTCACTTGGGACGATATCGAAGAAGGCCACCGTTGTGCCTTTCGGAATTTGCCGACGCTCGTCGCTGAAGTTTGTCAGCCGCACTTCGGTGTGCCCATTGGCCAAACTGGCTAATCCTCGAGCTATAGAAACAGCTCGGCTGAGTATCAGGGTGAGTGCCCGTTCGACGACGCCATCGCCGGTATGCGCCACGTCGCACTTCAACAAGGGAGCATGATCGCGGAGGTAATGTCACCGTCTCATTGGCGACGCGTACGGGCAACAGTGGTACTTCCGCATAACCCAGATCTTCATGATTTTTAGTGAAGGCAACGACGTTGTCCCGAAAGCTGATTTCAGCCCCATGAAGGCGCATAAAGTCCATGCCCAAGATGAGGTCTTTGCAACAGTCAGAGAGAATAACGAAGCTGCCAACGAACACTGAGTTTCCTATTCCTATCCGGGCAGTGCACCTCCCAGTCGGTGCCAGTAGCTGACCCCCAGCACTTCTTATTACTGGCCCAGTCCATTTGGTTTTTACTTTCCGCAACGCGTCAGCCAGTTTTTGGCTAATAATTGAAAAATCCGCCCCGGTATCCACCAGAGCGTGTACCTCCAGCCCATCAATGCAAACGGCGAGGTCAGCGCTAACAACGTCGTCTGGGTTGCTCGTCTCTTTCGGCATTTGCGGCGGAACTGCGGCAAGGTCGGCGCTGTCAGTTTCGTCGTCGGGGCTGCTCATCTGGTGTATTATTTTTGGCGGTAATGTAGGTGGTATTTTCGGTGGTAGTGCGGCAGTGTCAATGTGAACAGCGGCGTCAGAATCACGGGTTGCGGTCGGTAGTTGCGGCGGTAGTGAGGGCTTTGAAACTTTTCGACTGGTTGCAACCTCCCCTCGCAAGGTTGCGTCTGTTAGGTTCCCCGGCGAGGGCTCTGGGTCCACGATTTGGGCACGGCCAGCGTCGAAATGGCGGCGAGTAGAACCAGGCAGAAAGGCCTGCCCCTCTTGGCGGTAGCGGCAGTACCGATACACATGACCAGGTTGTCCGCAGAAGAAGCAGAGTGGTCGGCTGTCATAAGAGCGCCACAGGTCAGTTCGGCGCGGTTGAGTGCGGCCGGGAAGTGCCCACTGAGGCCCTTGAAAGAATCGCGTCTACTAAGGGCTCGGTGAGCTCGGTGAGGCGTGGTCTGGCGGCGGGCGACGAAGGAATTCCGCAAATCTCGCTGGTTGCGGCTCGTAGTAAGGTGCAGTAATGATGGCCGTGTTGTTGTCGGGTTGTGGCACGTGGCATGGTTCGCAAATGGTTGCCGTGATGTCAGCTGCGTGAGATTCGGTGGTATGATGGCGATGGTGACAGGGTGTACCGGAGCTCTTTTCTAACAACAGCTGCGACGGCCTCGGGTGACTGAACGCCCGTAGAAGTACTTCGCTGCAGCTCCTCAAGGACAATTTCTCGAATGAGTTCTCGAAGAGTGGTCCTATCGGTTGCAGTGAGCGCCGCCACAGTCGTCGGAACACCCTTGAAGGGTCGGTCGTACTGGCGGCACCGCTCTTGGGGGGCCCGTTCTATAGCTGTAGCGTCCTTGACAAATTCACTGGCGGTTTGAGGTGGGTTGCGCAACAAGCCGGCAAACACTTCATCCTTGACACAACGCATGAGATGTCGTAGCTTCCTTTGCTCACTCACGTCGGGGTCGGCACGGCGAAAAAGGCGAGCCATGTCTTCCGCAAACATAGCTACGCTTTCATTCGGCTTCGGGACGCGCACTTCAAGCAGGCGCAGAGCATTCTCTCTTCGATTAGTACTGGCAAAAGTGTCCACCAGCTGGCGGCGGAAGTCATTCCATGTGCACAAGCTGGCCTCGTGGTTTCCAAACCAAATTTTAAGACTATCCGGATGGGCAAAATAAATGTTGCAAAGCTTTTGGTCAGCGTTCGACTGGTTGAACTTGTCCACTCGTTCAAACTTGTCGAGCCAATCTTCCACATCTTCAAACGCGTTCCCGCGGAAGCACTCTGGCACCTTAGGGTTGTGAAGAGTCACCGGCGTAGGGGTGGAAGGTGCCATGGCTTGGGAGACCTGGCGAACTTTGACTTTTGAAGAGTCGCCCGATAGATGCTTGTACTCTGGGACAAGGCCTAGACGGCGCCGGCTAGCGCGATGGACTGGCCTGTCGATGTCCGGGACCCGCTGTGGACCACTGGAAGGGGTCCTATGCATACCCAGCGCCTCCACCAGTGTCACGACTCGGTAGAACCCCGAGGAGAGCTTACAGGTAAAACGGTTAACTAGTTAACCAGCAAGAGTCCCCGCGCGTTCCAGCTTACTCTTCCAGCCTCGCGTTCATGGACCTATTCGTCATGTTTGGCGTCTTCTTGCATGCGGCAATATCATGTTGATAAGTTTATACATCTGCACTGCAGATAAGGATATTGTCTCTCATTTTTACTTTCCGCGATGCATTACTGCTAAGTCAAAACATTAACGCTGTTTAATGAAAACTGACACTGATGTCTGTGAAATTTTCCGAGAAATCGGAAACCTGCCGATCACTTTGGAACGACCTGAAAGAAGCGCGTACTTGCGGTGGTTCATTCAGCATTACTGTCCACGACTTTACTTACCCCTGCCACTTTGTTTCTGAAAGAGAAGAAAATAAAGGTTTATTACTGTGCTCGGCCGCTTCGTCAGGCTGCTGAGAGCAAAGCAACGCAATGATGCGATGCGGTGAATTAAGAGTAGAATTGTACTCAAAGCTCCGCAAAACGAAATCTGTTATTCAGTGGAGCACAAAATTATAGTACAGAAATAAAAGTGGCGCCGACACTAAGTTTTTGGCCTATTAATCATGAAAATAAGCTCAAAACACCTGTGCTCCGCTTGAATAATTAAGAACGATTTTGTACCATCAGTTTCGGTCTAGGTCAGTGCCAGCGCTCAAGTGCAACTTGACGTTACGATCGACTGGCCAAAACAGACTACCACAATACTAATAACGCTAGCGTCACTGGCAACGAGTTGTTTTTACAGTGGATAACCACTGGATTCGGTGACGTCATAATTATTGGACAAGTGCACTTGACGTCACGCGATGGGGGTGGAAATGCAGAACGGGCATTATTCAAAATCGTATGAAATTATGTTCAACTGAACGCGTGCGACTGAGACTTGCTAGGCTCCGTTTCATACATTAGGTGCAACGCTGGCAAAGCTAGAGCTATTGTTCGAGCTGCCTACATTCGCGATCAAAAAGTAGCGTGCGTTCCTTGTGGTGAGCGAAATATAATTGCTTGCCTACAGGAATATTACATGGTACACTATGAGCTTGAATAAATGCGCTCTTATTGCACACGACATGCTGTCGCCTTATCGAGCCTCAGAACACTCGGCCACAAAACAAGCGCGGAGTAACACGCCTCTCTATTTTTCAATGGAGGCTACTCCCGTATCTTGCGCAGCGTTTCACCTGATTTATGAAACATAGTATGCAAGGCATTTGAGACAAATCATATGATTTATTTGCGTTCGAAGTTTTCACGCAACAGCATTAAAGCTCGCGTTCTGCAGAAATCCGGTGTCGTCGTCGTGAAGGCGGCTGTGTTGTGAGCGAAAAATAACCGGAGAATCTACGTAGGTGGGCCATGAAGGTCCCGTGACGTTACGCCATCGTCATCATCATCACAACTTTACCACTGGATTGTGAGCAAAGTGGCCACCGTGCCAGTTAAATTATTGATCGGTCGCGAGGAGCTGTTCGGGATGAGCAACCTTGGTCGCACAAGCCGCACCGGAGGCAGCACCTGCCATCGCAGGCCTGTGGCGCATCGCTCAGTAACTGCTGCAGCACAGCGCCAGGAATGATATGAGGACTCCGAAGCACATAAAAAGAGAAGGACCAATTCCGCATATATGAGCATTAACCCAATAACACTACCGTGCCATACGCTTAAGGCGGAGCTTATGTGTCCGCTCCGATTTTGTCTGTAGCCCTTTAAAATACACCAAGAATCTAAGTACTGCAGTGAAGAGATACAAATCTTATTTGTTAGCACACGCACTAAACTATAACCTTTCATCAATTTTCTAGGATAAATTTTCTGTAATAAAACCTGCACGTCTCTTTTTGGCCACTAAAGCTTAACCGCGGCCAATTCATTGTCACCACCGGGTCAGTAAGCACAAAGAAAACAGCACGCGCTTAGTTCAATTTCTAACGAAGGTACCAATATCCACCTTTTTTTCTCGCTACTAAAGCAATATATTTGCAGCATAACTTGACTCAGGATACTGCGATCGTAGGGCGCTAGGACAGTGAAGCACTCGAAAATATGCAGCAATGACTATTTACTTAGAGGCATGTTCACAAATGCCCTCTACTGACATGCCAAGACGGCAACCCCGGCTCGTTTTTCACATCATCCTGCGTATCGAAGAACGGAATCAAGCCTCACGTGACAGTGACAGTTGCGAAACAGAAAACAGTTAATGCTTGGTTCAGAAGCAGGCGCACATGATTTCAGGCACAGCCTCAAAATGTGTAATTTCCTACCTTCAGCTGCGGCCACCAGGTTCTCCGTGAAGTCCGGTGCGACCGTCATCGTCCCAGGCGTGTCCTGTCCGGGAGCGGGTTGTATGTAAACTCGTTTTGTGACCGCCATCGGCCCAAGCGTTGCCTGTCGCGGAGAAGGTTGTGTGTAGACCGGTTGTGCGTTCGCAGGAGTCGGCGGCGCGCTTGCAGAAGCAGGTTGGGCGTTTAAGGAAGCAGGTTGAGCATTCGGGGCAGCAGGCTGTGCGTCACCGGGTTGTGCGCTTGCGACAGGCGGTTGTGAGTAAGCGCGTTGTGCAGGAACAGGTGGTGGGTACGCGGGTGGGGCGTTCGTGGGAGCAGGTTGTGCGTAAGATGGTTGTGCGAAACAGGGTTGGGCATAAGTAGGTCGTGCATTAGCAGCAGGGTTGAAGCCGTACATCTGGGGATTCCCCGCTGGGTCGAAGTAGCCACCGCCGTGCATCACGCTCGCTAGGAAGCTCCAAACCTGCGCATGAAAAAGGTCATTCGTGTCCATACAGCACCTTGAGCCTTTTCGCTGTGTCATCTGCGTATTCAGTCAGTACCTTTGCAGCAGAGGAAAGTACAGTCAGTGGTTGAGATACAGATGATTAAAGACTTTTCATGTCCCAAGCCTACATCACAGACTGAGTCAGAACACAGTGAAGACCACTGAATTAGTTTCTACAACCTGGGGTTCTGCAGCGTGCAATGAAAACTTAGCGTGCGAGCTTTTTTACGTTTTGTATCAATCTAAACGAGGCTTTTACGCAATTTTAAAGGCTCCGACGACTCTCTGAACAAATGAATGAATATTCCCCAATTATAACAGGCATGCGGCCTCCATATTAGTAATGCAGGATATCTTAGAATATTGGCGTTTACAAGATGTTATCGAAGGAAACTGTAGTAAGAAACACCTTGCCTATTCTCCTTGTTCATCGGCGAATTTGAATATCGCCTCCAAAGGCTTCACGAATTTCGCGCAAATAGGGGAGAAAGTAATCAATCGCGTGTCAGCTTGCTTATATCAAGTCACGCAAGGTCAGTCCTCACGAATTTTATAACAGACTGAAAAGGCTGTACTGAGAGGAAGTCGCATGATGGGCCTGATTCAGCACCAATTAATTTGCGTTGAAACCTTCCAAGCAGGAAAAACCGAAGGCGACAATTAATTTCGCTTAACACACCTTCAGCTAGACTGGGTAAGTGGATTGTGCAAGTCGGCATCCGGTATAACTACATGATTGCGGACAGAGTCAAAAGTCTTTTACGGCACACACGACAGGCACCGAGAAATCAGCGCAGTTTGTGTGGTAAGATGCGTAAGTTGGCTTAACTGGGTATTCAGATAACAGCGGAAGAGATGTAGGCGACCCAACTGGAAGTGCCTGTATCGTCCCTTTCCATTCCGCCGTTATCTTGATTATGGTGTATTAGGACGTGGTCCAGCTCGCCACACTAATTCAGCTAATTTATGGTGCGTCCGGCTAAGACTTCTTGCCCCGTCAGCGCCAGCCTTGTTTACCTGCATGCCGACTATGCCCTTTCAGTTGCTGTCGTAATCATGCATCTTAACCTGCCAGAAATATGCCACGTGCTACTTAAACTTTTAAATAAGCAAATCCGCCCTTTATTACTCTGATTTCCATGCCTACCAGTTGTTAGTTAAAGCGTAAAGTATAACGATAAGCCACGTTCCCAAATTTTGGCGAGTCGGCAGCAACTGCATCACAGCCCTGTCCGTTCTAAGGAGCTCTAAAGGGAAGAAAATCAATTAAGAATGTAGGCTCCTCACCAAAGGCCTCTCGCAAGCACAAGCCTACATTGTGCGGATTATTCACAACCACTGGTTATTAAAAATAGGCGTCCGCTCACAGATGTATTAACTAATATTTTTAGCCCAATAAACAACATCAATATTATCCTCACGCCGATGGCCCTTTTTGTTCATAAGGAGCCATTTTCAACCGCCGTCAGTGAGAGCCGATATGCTCTTTAGTTTACTCCATTTTTTTTTTTTCAGAGCACCGGTGAACTAATCATTTACTCTGCCGTTGAGTACGGAAGTTGAAATTCTACACCGGAATTTGCAAAGCATTCCGCCCAACTCGCTACTAACGCAAAATGTCGGACGTAGCTATCGCTGCGTAAATAGGTTAAGCAAGAGAGGTCGCGTTCATCAGCAATAGACAACAGTTATCAACAACGCGGCGTAACAATATTTCCGCGACCTTCGATCCAAGCGCCAATGATATTGTCTTGAATGTTAACAAAAAGCGTCACAAGAAGGAACTTTCGATGAGAAATACTTGCTGGTTCATACTGAGGTAAAAACTCTGCACGGTTATGGGTGTGTAACGCAAATATTCGAGCGTTCGCTGTACGCTATCTTCCAGTGCACGCACTCAACCCCCTTCGCGTTGAGCACCACGCCCCTTCCACATTGTCTCGCCGGCATTTCATGCATATGTATAGTACAATCTAGCGGAATCTGAAGATTATCGCGCTCGGTTTGGTTGAAAAGACCCAAAAATATTTTCCTGGTGCAGCGGTCGCTGAGTCTCCAATAATACTAACCAGTAGGCTAGCTACTTGTCGGATCGTGTATTCCTGTGGACGATACTACTGTGTCGGCAGCCGGCAAATTAGCCCGCAGTGAAATTTTCGGTCGTTTTACCTTTTTGGCTGACACCGGTCACATGATTACACACAGGCAATGAAGCGACATTGCCGGCGTTGCCGCAGCCGGCAATCTAAGAACGCTACCTAAAGGCTATTCTGGCGGCTGTCGGCAATATAGACACTTCCGATTCTCATCAGCATTCTCGCGAAAATTTACTGCGTTAGAGAATATTCATAACAAAGCGATGATTTCCAAATCGCGCCTGGCGTTAGACAGGCGCAGCCGAGCTCAACAGCGCCTTGGACCGCTACAAACGTCGCTATGCTAGCCATCGCCGCAGGCGCTCCCTTCAAAGCATAAAAACGCAGCGCCGTTGTATTGAAGCGCTGCCAAGGTCCCTGCTGCAGACACCGACAGGGACGCAAATGTGAGGAGCGAGATGTGGATAGCTGACGCTCTAAGAGCCTTTAAGTGCTACTCGGCGACACACAGCAAGAGAAGACTGTGCTGAGCAAGCCATGGCAACATCGCTCACCGATCTAAACGCAACGCTGCAGGTGTCCACAAGAAGCAGCAGCGGCGCTTCGGCTGAGGATTTTTTTCGCTGAAGTGCTGACAAGCTGGAGATCACTGAGCTCAGCTCGATACCCGAGGTGATATGCTTCTTCGTCGACACTTCACAATAGCGCCCTTCCGCGCGGTAGGCAACGTGACAGAAACGAAGTTCAAACACAAGCGTTGGTTTTCGCTAACGCAAAAAGAAACAACGACAGCGAAGAATATAATATACGCCCTTCATGTATCGAAGGAAGGGAAAGCGTATTACGTAACTCTGGGCACAGACCGAACTTGAACAGGTTTTGTCTTAAGGCGACACTGAGGAGGACGCTACCAATGTATTTTTGTTAACAAAATCGGATAGTTCGGCATTTTGTGGTCTTGTTGCCGATTGTCCGGCAGCGAAAGGTGTATTTATAGCTAAAAGATTTGGGTTCGAATTTGAAAAACTTTTTCGCACCGCTACGATTCAAGTTCGCGGACTCTGTGCTGAGGATATAGGACAAAAGTGACGTAAAGCGGCGGAAATGGAAACGAGGGCTCCGTGATTGTTGGCAGCGAGCACTGCACTCCCGCCTAGCAGCAGCCGAAATGAAAACTGCTCCCAGCCGGACGTCGAAGGCCTCTATAAGCCGTCGTCGCTTCGTTTACGTTTACACCAACATTATGATGAATCCCGTTTCTTATGCCGACTAAGCATTTCTCACAAAAAACTGCAGTCTGCATTCAGCGACCTCAACCCTACGCAGCGCGCGATGCTTTTGAGGACTGAGGCGGCGGGTCTGGCAAGAAAGTCCTAGCGCCGAGGAGTTGGCAGCGTCAATGTCACCGCCGAACCACCGTCACGACAGATGTGTAGCGACTGGCAAGTCAGGCATATTTAAAATCTTTATATGCAGCCCAGCGTCTTGGCACGTTGACGATGCGAACACGCCGAGCGGTTCGTTTGCTAACTTGGAGGCGCGTTTTACATCGGCCATAGACAGCTGTTTTTCCTTGTCGCTGTTGCGTGCTGTTGCATAAACTCCTTCTGAGGAGCACTCAGAGAGGCACATGGAGGTCCTCAGCTGCTCCGCCCCTCGTGAATCGAGGCGCATCACGAAACCTGGTTATGCGGGCACGCAGAAAGCATAGCCGCGAAACGCCCGAAGACATACCGAAACTCAGCTGGCCGCCTGTTGCGCCGCCAACTGCAGGCTTTCTTTGACTTCCAACATGCAGGCTGTATTTTTTCTGTCTTCCTCGAGTGATAGAAGTGCACTAGTGGTTTCAAAACAAAACTTACATGATTCAATATTCATCAAATCAAACACGTAACCATGCACATTTGTCAGCCTCAAAGATCTGCGCAATTTTTCTCCTATTTCATTATCACGCCTGTACTTGCAAGATCGGCCTGTGGCAGCGATACCTTTATTTTAGTTCTTAATCTTTTTTTATCTTACAAGAGCTTTGTTTTCACAAAGAGTGGTGTTTTTGTGTTTAGCAGCTGGTATTCTATCGCCACAATCCAACTTAATTTCTCCTCGGTGTCCCTTTAAGGCACAACTACATGGGCCCTTTCCGGCGCACGTCCTTCGCGCTTGGGCCCCCACCAGCTGGCCAGAGGAAGTCTGCGCATTCGCCACGCGTCAGCCATCACCGGGCGCGTCCATGACGCTCGCATTCGATGGTGCCAGATATTCGGCGCGCGCCGAATATCCAGTGAGCCGTCATCGACCAATCATTGGGCGTTCTGCTTCTGTGTATTCCGGAGCGGGTCTTGCAAGCATGTTTTGAGCGAAATAGCGGACCTTCACTTTAGTAAAATCTCTTTATCTGTCACTGGCAACCAAATCTTTGAAGTGAACAGCGACCTGTTCATCGCCGCCCTGGAACGACGGCGGCCGCTATGGCGCGCTGGCCACGCTCTGCATAAAAATAACCTCATAAGGGCGGCTCTATGGCGAGAGGTGACCGCGGAACTTCTGCCAGGATTCCCTCGTGATGGTAAGGTACAGAACCTGTTCGTTCGTTGTTCATGTCTTGCGCCTGAACGAAAAAGTTGACGTGTATGTTCTCGTGTTTTTATCTCAGAGGCCACAAAAATGCTCCAAAAGCGCTGGAAAAAGCCTCCGCGATAAGTTCCGCCCATTATTTACGGCGGAACAATAGAGCAAGAAAATCGGCACCCTATCTGACGATGTGTACGGCAGCGCAATTGTGTGGCCCTATTACACTCATATGATGTTTTAAAGCATTCAATGGACTGCAGACTTTAAGTTGGCAAAATTTTTCGCTGCCATCAAAGTTAATGGGAATTATATGTCACTGCAAGGAAAGCACGTAGCCCGTTAGTTTTGAATGTGACAGCTGAAGTGGCGATAGCTGCGGTGGCGAAAAAGTGTCATGTGGAGCGACTCCTTTGCATGTACAGTTCACATACTGAACAAAATGTGTGAATGAACTGCCTGGCTTATGCAAATCATCGAAATTTCTTAACTATGCACAATGAAGTGCTGCTGTGCTCACTTTGCAATAATGGCCAGTTGCCATCAAAAACATTATAAGCTGTTTTCTTGATACACTATTCACTCTAATACGCACAATTCTTTCGGGTTAGATAATGAGTTAGCAAGTATACTCTCTTTACTTGTGCGCATATTTACTGTGGTTGAATGTCCTATGCACCATTTCCTACCCACATACATTTCAGGGTAAGGAAATCCGAAAAGGTTTCCACTTGCCGCATTTAAAATCATTTAAAATCACATTTTGCACTAGAAGAAAGCACATCAACTGAGTGCAGGAAATATTTTTAAGACCCAGCTCATGGTGTGCGTACATATTCTCGTTTACAGGACCTCAGGAAATTTCACAAAAGGAGCCAGCAAACACTGCCTTGCTGTCCAGGCACAGCCAACCAGTCTAAAGGAGTCCGGTAAACACAGCTCTCTGCCAGCAGTAGATGACAGCGAGCAATTTGGGGGTGTGCCATCATTGTTGCAAGGTGCATCACCCGCCAGCCTTCACTTTCCAAGCACCGACCCATCGTCAGCATCACGACAGTCACAGGATTCAACATTCTATGAGTGTGTGCGGTTGCTGGAACGTGTGGCGTCATAAACACCCGAAGCTTCACAATGGGAAACAATAGCGTCATAGGGAGGAGCATTACAGGAAGCAGCACCGCCACAGGCATCGCCGACATATGGGCATGCAAAACGAAAAACGATAGTAGGAGCATTAGAAGAAAATGCGATTCTTGCTCAAGTCGTAAATATCACTGAAGTGCTTCGATCACCCGATGAGTATGACGAGCGCGATTTATTTGAAATGACAATTGCAAATCAGATAAAATGCTTTCGTGAGTACCAAAATGGCCTACGGATAAAACTGATCGAAGTGTTCGACTCGCTCCCAGCTCAATAAAAGCGATGTGTGTGTATTAGGATCAAAATTATTTTCAAAAGGTGTCACCGGAATGTCACAACGCTGAACTGAATGAAGCACTGGAATGTCCAGTTTACCACAAGATAGTTTTAGGGTACATTAGCCATGGCCTCGAGCTTGAGAACTTGTAATTTGATATAATGAGGGTGGCAGACACTATATGATAGGGAGCTATGCTTGGCCTCAAGAAAGCCAGACTCACTCCCTTGTTAACACACTGTGCAGAACAAAATGAGGGGCGTATGCATTCTTGGTTCGTTGGTTGGCTTTTTGAGATTAACGTCCCAAAGCGACTCAAGCTCTGAGAGACGCCCAGTATGTATTCTTGTTGTAAATGTAGCTTATTTATTGGCATGAACGACGTTGCTGCTGGTTCAATTGCTTCAAGGCTTTCTCCTTGGAGTTACCTGGCTGTTCCCACTGCCAGGGAGCCACTCCAGCCTCGCTGCGAAAGCACGCAGTGAAGAGATTCCGGAGAGCAGCATCACTGACATGGTAAATTCGTGCCTGCGTCGCTTTTAGTGGGAAGAAGTCAGGCTCCGCATCATTGGCCAGCAACCCTTGGATGCCTTGCTGCCAGCACCCGGACGTTCCCGAAGCTGCCCTCTCCGTCATTGAAGTTTTGTGACCGTGAATTGCGGACAGTCAAGAAGTCGTGCAGCATAAAGGCAGTCTTCACAACAGCCTGCGTTATCCGGCAGCAGGGCGATGGTTTTTAAGAGAATACGTTATCTAGCCGCGGTCTTCCCAAATGCATTTGCGGCACATCGTCTGTAAAGACAAGGGTTTCTTTTCCCTTTGGCAAGCGTCTTGTTTTTAAAATTTATCAAACCTGATAAAATAAACCCAGGTCATACTTTGCTCTACGTAATCGGTAGTTAGACTTCTTTCACCCTTAAGGTGCCTGCTAGGATTTGAAAGCAAATAATCGTTTCATAACTGAAAACCTTCATCACCGACGAAGACGTATGAGAATGTCTAGTATGCAGAAAATGTATTTTTGTTCCGTTTTTCGGCTGCGGATGCATGGCAGCATGCTCTATCCCAAAGATTTAGCCCACGGCAGTAGGTATATCGAATAGCCAGCGCGCTAGTTTAACAAAACCTTCACAATGGGCCGCATCTGACCAGGGACGAATATAGTTAGCTATATTGAGTTTGATGGCGGAAAAGCAACTAAGGCTACAACGCGCAAAACACAAGGTTAGAGTTTTCTGTTAAAGGTGAAACTTTTTTTTTTGCCTAGACTATGTTCAAAACACTGCCTTCCTTGAGGAAATTAAAAATGATTGCCAAATCAACATGTGCTTGATCACCTAAAAGCAACATCAGGTGTAATTTGATGTATTAATTGTAGAATGTTCCAAATGCTTTTTCCTTACTTCAAGTTTTGTACATGAAATTAAAATGTGGCTTACTTTGAGTTCATTGCCACACATTTCGCAGCGACGTTTGTTTTGTTTTGTCAGTAGGAAGTTGTGTGTAAGATGTATGTGTCCAATGGGTAGACGACATAAAACAACTTTCATAAAACGTTCCTGATGCCTAGATTTCCATTCTCCCAAAATGGGCTTTACAGAATGTAGTTTGTTGTTTACTTGCTTCTCCCAACTAGCCTGCCAGTTATTTCTCAATTTCCTGTGTATTAATTTACAGCAATCCCTGTGCGGTAAGCTCAAGTGCGTTATATTTGACCAAATCGTGCTTGTGCTGCGCACGCATCTGCTTTTTCATTACCAACTCTTACGACATGGCTGGGGACCCAGCAGAATTTAATGTTAGGTTTTTGTGTTGTGACTTTAACTATATTATGTATGAAGTTTCCTATTATGGGTTCAGCAGCATTTCTAGAGTGCAGTGTTTTGAGCATACTAAGTGAGTCAGTGTAAATGATACTGTTTTTGATGTTTTCTCTTACTATTTGTTCCACAGCTACGAAGATGGCATAACACTCGGCAGTAAAAACCGATGCGCACTCTGGGAGCCTTATGATTTTTTCAATGTTTCTTTGAATTACTGCATTTCCAACATGACTTCCTGTTTTTGAGCCATTAGTGTAAAATTCAGTATAGGTGTCATTTTTTGCTTGCAGTTCAAAGTATTCTTGTAGTATGTGCTTTGTGGAGCTTGTTTTTTGTGTAAATGCGGCAGTGTGAAGTCACATACTGCGGGAAAGCTGTACCATGGAGGCAGATGGTCCGGTCGTGATGCGATGTTAGGTAGAGTGTTTAGTACAGTTAACTGTTCGCATTTATCTTCAAAGCGCTTTACTAAAGGCCTCATAAAATTTGGTTTGTTGTTGAATACTCTTTTCGATGGGCACTTGGCGACAATAGGATGGCAGAGATGTTTCGGAAGGGAACGGATTCTTAAGACATATGAGCATGTATGTTGTAAACTTGGAAGCGCAAAAAACCGGACGACGGACAGAGTAAGGGAACACAAAAAACAGGTTCACGAGCGCTTGTGTTCCCTTACTCTGTCCGTCGTCCGGTTTTTTGCGCTTCCAAGTTTACAACATGCATCACCAACTAGCCCGGCAGCTTGCTCTCCTGATATGAGCATGTGAGTGCGATTCTTCGATCCTCTAGAGTGGGCTATTAGCTTTAACGTAAAGGCTGGTTACTGGGGATCTCCTGTATGCTCCAGATTATAGGCGCAGACCAAGGCTATGAGCAGGGTCTAATCTTTTAAGGTAGGATCTTCTTGCTGATCCATAGACTACGCACCCATAGTCCAGCTTACAGCGTACCAGGGAACGATAGATTTGCAAAATGCATGCTCTGTCAGAACCCCACCGTTTTCGTTAATGTAGTTTTAGGAGACTAAGGGCTTGAAAACCTTTCTTTTTTAGGTTGTTAATATGTGGTAGAAATGTGAATTTCTTGTCAAATGTGACACCTAAAAATTTGTGTGCTTGTTTAACTGGTAGTGCTGTTTGGTTCAAGTATAGATTAGGATCGACCTCTAGGCCCCGCTTCAATGAAAACAGAACAGCTAATGTTTTTTTTAGGCGAAAAGTTAAATCCGTTACTGTCTGCCCAAGCACCCAGTTTATTTAGTGTGATTTGTATTTGTCTCTCACAGCTCGATCTGGTGCAGGAAGTGTAATACCCCTGTCACACGGGCACTTTCGATCCTCATTGAGCTCGATCTGCATCGAGATTTTCGAGCACGCTCGAAACATCCGGTGCTACACGGGCATTTTCAATGCTCATTGAGAAGTTTCCCTCATGTGTGACAGGTGGCGCCAAATGTTCCGCCGACAGCCATAACAAGGCGATATCCGGCAACACTGTGCAGTCGGGGGCAGCGGCAGTCAAATCCGTAGCCAAATCGGTACATTGCGTATCTGCGCCAGGTTTTTGGTTTTTGTGGCGCACCTCTGCTGCTGTGCGATGCAACCCAAGGGCCCGCAACGCCTCCGCGATTTCTGCATAGACTGCGGCGTTTCTCTTTTGGCGCCGCAAATTATTTAGGCGGTCCTGCCAGCAGTCGATGAGAGCGGCTGTCTCGCGCTCGCTCCAGTTTCCGCGCCGACGAGCAGGAGGGCGCCATCTTTGTTTACACTGACGGCGAAGCTTGGAGCGTGGTGTAGAGATTATTTTCAAATGTTTGCATATAAGCAGGCATAGCACCTGAAAAGTGTTCTGTATTACATTTTAATCAATTACAATAACAACAATTGTGCTTTGGTTTTGTTAACTTGTGTTTATTTTTATAGCTTCATGAGAGCGAGAGTGTTCTCGATTGTGCTTGGAACCTCAAGCACTCTTGAGGAATCGGCATCGAGTCAAGCAGGATCGAGCTCGATTGCGCTTGAAAGTAGCCGTGTGACAACCGTCGATCTGCATTGAGTTCGATGAGCATTGACTCAATGAGGATCGAAAGTGCCCGTGTGACAGGGGTATAAGCTATCTGTAGGTCGTCGACATAAACCGAATACTTTATGGACTTGGGTATTACATTAGTTAAGGAATTCATCTTTACTCTGAAGAGTGTTGTGCTCAGAATGCACCCCTGGGGAACGCCGTTCTTTTGGGTGACAGTCATAGAGAGAGTTTCTCCAAGGCGGACTCGGAATGTGAGGCTGGCAAGGAAGTCGTTCAAGCAGTTCAGCATCCTGCCACGGATACGTAGCTCTGCTAGGTCATGGAGGATGCCGAACTTCCACGTGGTATCGCAGGCCTTCTCCAGGTCGAAAAAGAACCCGATACAGTGCTGCTTGTGGATGAACGCCTCCCGGATCTTGTGTTCCAGGCGGACGAGGTGATCGGTGGTCGAGCTGTGTTTTTTAAATCCACCTTGATATACGTCTAAATGTTGTCGGGATTCCAGTACTGTTGTAGCGGCGGGTGCCGCTCAAGTACAACCACATATACAACAAGTACGAAGGTAATTCTAATGTTTACATACTTTCGCAAGATTTAACAATGCAGCTGGTGAGGGCTACCGGTATGTAACTGCTAGGACTTGGTGGTGGTTTTCCGGGTTTCAGAAAAGATACTATGACTGCTTCTTTCCACTCCTCAGGTATTTTCTCAGTTGTCCATATTTTATTAAAGAATTTCATCAATGCCTGCACAGCAGCCTCAGAGAGATGGCGCAGTATCTGTCTCGCATGTAGCTGCACGCCTGAGCCGCGCCGTAAGCGAAGACATGAAGGAGAGAGTGAGATAAGAAAGGAAGAAAGAGGTGCCGTGCTAGAGGGCTTCAGATTAATTTCGACCACCTGACGATATTTAGCGTGCACTAACGTAGGACAGCACGCGGGCGGCTTATACATTTCACCTCAATCGAACCACTGAGCCACTGCGGCGGGTACTGCTGATACTGCTTTTGAGTCATTTACATTTATTCTCATTTAATAGATATGTCATTGAATTGTTCCTAAATATTTATTCTTAGAGAAAGTTTACTGCTATTTTTTTCCTTTGTGTGCTCATCTCTTCAGTGTGTCTCTGACTGTCCCTGCTAAAAACAATCACTTTAAAATGTGGAGCTGTTGTTTTAATGATTTTTTTAGAATAATACTGTAGCCTATTAGACTTTAGATATCCACAGTGGACAACAATAGGTTACTATCCAAGAGCAATAAATAACAAAGCAACATTTTTCCTATTACTTATTGCTTGCACTACGATGCACGGCACTTTTTTCCAGACGAGTGCAGGTTTTAATGCTCTCTTAGTTAGACTCTGGATGTGTTTAATCTTTGGTGTTCACATGGAGCTGCCTCAAGACAACCAGTTCTTCTGGACAACTGCCACACCATTGTATACTTGGGGAAATTTTAAAATGACGTAGAGACTGCCTTAAAAGACAGGAAATATGCATTTATGCGGACACACATTCACAAAGCCAAAACAGGCAAAGTAAATCACGTGAGAACAGGCAAATCATGCTAATATTCTGCATATTGTGGACACAAAAAGAAATAATTCATACAAACAGTAAATGCTTGCACATGAGTAAAGTGTTGATAATTTCGCTCAGCCGATCATTTCCGAACCTATTTGCTCCGTTCCTCTCTCCCTCTTTACATTTCTGTTTCCGTAAAAGGACAGAAATGTAACACTTGCTTCGAAGCTAGTTGGTGCATATTTTCGCAACAGGACTTAGCGCAAAAACAGACAGCACACAGTAAGAGAGACGAGACAAGCGCTTGTCTCGTCGCTCCTATACTGTGTGCTGTCTGTTTTTGCGCTAAGTCATTTTACGAAAACAGAAATGTAAAGATGGAAAGGAAAATTAGTTTGCGAAATGATCGACTGAGCAGTTCAGTTATGGCTGCGTGTTTGTGTGTGCCTTTCCTTCCGACATATACACTTTACTCATGTGCAAGCATTTATTGTTTTTATGAATTATTTGTTTTTGGATCCACGACATGCAGAATATTAGAATGATTTGCCTGCGCTCACATTTTTTACTACGTCTGTTTTGATTCTTTGAATGTATGTCGGCATGAATGCAGATTTCCTGTCATTTAAGGTGGTGTCTATGCCATTGTGAAATTCCCCTGAAAGACATTGATGTGGCAATTGTCCGAAATAACTGGTTGCCTGGAGGCAGCTGCATGTGGCTACCAAAAAGGAAAGACATCCGGAATCGAACTAAAAGGCAGCAAACCTGCACTCGACAGGAAAAAAAGCCGTGTCTGGCAACTCGGCATACAAAATCTGGCGGACAAAGGCTGGTGAGATTGTGCCCGTATGGCCGCCCAGCAGCATTCACCCTGCGTTGGCGTCAGCGGCGCCGCCGTGACTTAAACGCTGGGAGCGTCACAGCAGTGGAAGTCTTTGAGGTACAGATATGCACGACATGCGCGCGGCTGGAAATGATAGGTTCCCTTTGTAAGTTGTGATCGGGAAAGGTGTAGGCTGTGGTCTGGCGCCAAACGCAAACGCCATGGCGACAGAGTCGGTGGGCGTGGGGCGGGACAGAGCGTGCTACAGGGTGAAGATGATGGAACAATTGAGACGGGGATTTGGCGTTGCTGTGAAGACGGCTGCACGGTGGAAGTAGCCTCCGGATCTGCCATTCCGGTCACAGTGCGATCCTCTCCGTTGTGCGGGAGAGCCACAAGGGTAGAGCGAGGGGTCAGGAGATTGGTGTGAATGAGGTGACGCCAAGTCCCGAGACGCATGTGGCAACGGGTCTTGGATCGTAGTAGGAATGGAATGCGTCATGGCTCAGAATGACTACTCATGAGAGAGCACTGGCTCCACTTGCGCCGTCTCGGCAGCTCAAAATGTGGCTGTCGTCCAAGCGCGGAACCGTAGTGCCTGATGACAGCTGCCTTGAGGTTGTCGTAAAGAGTGGGCAGAAGAGGTGGCGAGGTAGACCACACGGAAGGTGCTTCGTAGCGAGGTAGATGCGGGCGGCTTGGCTTGTGACGCCGTGGATGTAAACATGGGACTCCAGGATCGCGAACCAGAGTGGGGGGTCGTTGACATATAAAGGCGGTAAGCCGGGCAGCTCAGGGAAATCAGTCCAACTGCAAGGCATTAGAATGGACTCGCCTTGGCGGGATGGGGTCCAGTGTAACGTGGCCATGGCGCAGCACGTAGCGAAGGAATAGCTGTAGAGGCGAAGGCGGCGTGGTTACTCGCGTTGAATGTCCGGAAGTCCGCGGTCACCAGAAGGTTGCGTGTTCGAATCACGTCCGGGTCACCACTTTAGAAGAGTGGTCCACATTTTTTAATGTAGCCCCATGATGCGTGCTGGACAAAAGGCGGCCAGCTGACGGACGCGTCAGCTCTGCGAGGCAGCCATGGACGCTCTTCTTCTTCTTCAGTGCAGATATATTTTTAGAAGTCTGTAAAGCTAAATTCTGAACACTCGGCATATTAAAATTTATGCCTCATGATGCAGACAGTCTGTCTTTCTAAATGTGGGGCATCAGGTAAATTTAGCACCTTTTGCTGCTAAAGCAGTGCTAGCATCACTCCTCCTCCCGTGGCAATTATTTGTTGTGTGTGATGCCTCAGCATGTAGTAAAAACACTCATTAGAGTAAAAACATATAAGTAATCATCGAGGGTAAATCCAACTGCTTTAGCGTAATTGTCGAATCAGATGTCTGATTGTACCATAATTTTTCACACGTAGTTCAATTTAAATGCAGTACTCTACATATGGTACGCCCATGAAATCAAGCAAATAAAGAAAGGGCTGAAGTCTGGTTTATTAAAAGTGCACTAAGCAGTGTTTAACACTGGCAAAATTTCAGATGTGCACCTTCAAGACTTTCGGTGCTAGCGTGGCTTACGCTCTTCGTAAAAAAATGCAAGTTTGCTATGGCATTAAATGCTGCAACCCCAACTTCAACTTGCTCGCAGTATTCTTGGCATCCAGGCTATGTATTCTGCTCTCTTTTAATGTGGCTCAGGATATGAAGTACACTGTTCGAACGCAATGCCGGCAGGCGAAAGCATTCATTAAATACTATTGCCTTTCCGTGCTCTGTGATGCCTAATGCCTAGTGGGCTGAGCCGCCACTCTGCAGCATGAAAGCAGCAGCGCTTCTGGTGGCTTTCCAGAGCGTAACCGGCTGCCGGAAAGGTACACGCGCCATCCGGTCGAGCCACTGTAATATATTCTAGTTCACTATAATGATGTCATTGTAGCTGTTACAATGCTGCCTGTGAAATAAAATGCCGTGACTTCCTAGTCAGTACTTCTGTGCAGTAAATTTATATGAGCAGGCCTGTTAACATTAAATTGTGTTACATATTTGTGTTGATAAAAAAGTGGTATGCATTTTTCAGAGGATTACCTACATCATCGTGTTCATATATAATGCAGGTTGCCAGCAGTTGGTTTTGCTGCTCGCCCTACAAGTAGTGCCACTGTCACCACTGGTCCAGGCCCTGCCCTTTTTTGCGCTTTGAAAAGCTGCGAAAGCTGGGATTTCTTCAGTGAGGGCATCATTTAGAACTTTCTTACAGATTTCGGAAAATATAAGATGTCATTAACACATTCATCACTTTGCTTTCGAAATGAGCAATGTTCAGATGTTTGTATGTGAAGACTTGTGCTTGCAGATTTATTGTAGAAAATGCCTCTGTGAAATGCTCCTTGGAAAACAACCCAGCAGTCCTGCTTCCGTTTGGTCAGAGTGACTGAAAAACTATTGTTACTGTTGTCGCTATGTCAGCAGAATAAGCATTAGAGCATGGTCTTGCGTTACCAGCTTGTAACAGCTGATGGAAAATTCGCAGTAGCAGTACCAGTTAATCATTCCCTGTAATTTTTGCCCGGTACAGCAATATACTCCCATAATACTGTGGTCTGATGGAGGATATGAGCTGATAGCAGTGTGAAGTAATATTCTGCACATAGAGAAAAACTTCGCGTTCTGTCATTCACAGTTTATGAATATTGGATTCTGCTGCTTTGTATGCCTTTGTGATTGTGAAAATGTTGACTTAAGCATTATAGAGACACAATGGAATGAAGTTTACCTGTATCAAGTCTATGCATTTTTAAACACAACGAGACCACTCCCACCAAAAGTAAAGCTTTTGTAAGCTGGCGATGACCAAACAACAAAATACAAGTGTTACCATGGCCAACCGGTTTAGCAGCTGCGAGTGTCTACAGTTAATTTTTGACAGGGATAGCAGAGGGTTTGCTACACCGCCATTCACTTGAGAACGGTGGCAACCAGTCTCTGGGTGTGTACGCCAGGAGTTTGAATCGAGCATTTGAATCACGAGTTTCAAGCATTAGGAAATATTAAAATTCAATTACCTCAGTTCTAAATTGGTTCTGGCTGCCATACAAACATTAATGTGCCACGAAAGAGCCAAGGTGTACCAAGAACACTAATTATATTCTAATTAGATTCACTCCACTTCAAATGCCCCAGATATTGCGCTCTACCATCTCCAGTTTGTTGATGAAAATTCATTCAAGCTGGTCCCAGCGTGCGTTATCTAAGCTAAAATGATTTTGCCAAAAAAGTTGGTGAGGTGATGCCAGTTTGAACATTTCTGAAAGGCGTGAAACCAGGCACTACTCAATAATGATCAAAAATCCAAATTTTTATAAAACACTGCACAAATTTTCTAATGACATTTGCACAGATTCTGTTTTTCGATATGATTCAGATCGTGTATTTTTGGACGGTATAAGTAGTCTTAAGTTTAAATAAGATTACAATGTTTACTATCTTGACATTTAAAAAAATAACTTCCTCTCAGAATGGCCTTCTTGCCTACCTAGATTTCTATTACCAATAAGAAATGTTACAGCTGACGAAACTGAATGCGTCGAAGTGAATTAAAATACTGAAGTTGCAGAAAAGTGTGTTTCGGAACATAAGTAAACTCTTTTCTTATTTTACCCTGAGGTGGTCCAAGTCAAAATTCTGAAGTTTTAATTGAAGTGGTTTTTGTTCAAAGCGAGAAAAATATTTTTAATGTCGAGCTCTCGTGCTGCAAGTTGCGTCATCTCTTAAAGCTTCATCGAGTAACACAGCACCTATCATGACACATTAATGGCCACATAACCACTTCGGTTTACCCTCACTCACTGTAGTGCATGTTTAGGGCTGGAGCGAAGGGAGGTATCGCATCACATCCGGCGGATGGTATGCGATAAGCGAGTTTGTTTTCGCTTTTGAAGTTCAAACAAACCCGCTATGGCATAAGGCAGCCAAGAGCAGCAGAACTATGGTCTCGCTTGAGCCACAAGGAAGGAACGACCACATGGCACAACTATTGTAACACCAGTCCTTTTAATATCCGAATAAGATCACGGAAAGCATGTGCCCCGGAGCGCACGTGATGGTACGAAGTCCTCACCACGGCTTCAGGCAACGGGAGACACGCTGGCGCTGGCACGGTCCGATCGAGCGGAGCTGCCTTGCTCTCGAGTGGTCAAACATACTGCTACCGTGGCACGGACACGCAGTCGCCTCCTCCTTGAATAATGCATATTCTTTTTCTTGCATAGCAAGCAACGCTACCAAAGCCAGCACGCCTTTTTGCAAATGTCAAGTCCGTGTCCAAAATGTAGTTCACCATACAAGCTCAGTGACCACATGCATATTTCGAGCTGCAAACCTCAATTACCGTGAGGGACTTCCTCCTTCCCTTCGTTTTACCTCTTGCCACATTTTTGTTCTGTAGCTCATCGAGACATCGAGAAGTAAAAATGACATGTGGCGATACGATATGCATCTCGTAGGGCGAATCGCATATACACCATCCGCGGCTAAAAAGTAGTC
Source organism: Amblyomma americanum (assembly GCF_052857255.1). Classification (NCBI taxonomy): domain Eukaryota; kingdom Metazoa; phylum Arthropoda; class Arachnida; order Ixodida; family Ixodidae; genus Amblyomma; species Amblyomma americanum. The sequence continues at coordinate 83,759,906 of NC_135500.1, read as the reverse complement.
CTCACCCAGTGAAAATTATAGCCAGAGGTACTGAACATGAAGCGCCTCACTGCTTTTAGCGTGATTTTCAGTGATACCAGTTTGTTTTATTCTGCTTTGTTTTCATTCAAACACTCAGCGAGGCTTTGAGAAGAACATATTATATGTGGTGGAGTAAAATGGTTTTGCGAGCACACTACATCCGCAGCGTAGCCTGTTATGTCTGTCATGTCTCTGGCAATAGTGACTTAGTGTGGCATGAACACATTGAATAACAATCTCACTGGTGTACGTGCCATCCCGGCAGCGCAAAGAAAATCTTTTCCCATGTTCGTCTACACAATGTTCTGAGGGCTGTGCTGTGCTCTGTGATGAAGTGGCGCAAAGAGACGTCGCTGCTCGCGGCGGACGAGCTCTACTTCAAAAATTTTATTCTCGCTTTAAACAAAAATCGCGTCGATTAAAACTTCAGGAATGAAACGCAATAAACTGCTCCACTAAATTTGCGATCGCTGGTAGTATCTTTACTTGAACCACCTCAGAGTGAAATGAACGAGTTTTTGTGGTCCCAAACGCATTTTCTGCAAATTCAGCATTTTATTTCACTTCGACTCAGTCAGTTGCATAAACTGTAGCATTTTTTATGGGTAATAGACATCTAGGGAATCAAGATGGCTTTTTCTTAATTTCCAAAAAGGAGTTGATATTTTTTTAACTGTCAAAGTAGTGGGATTTTTACATTTGATTTAAATTTAAAAAAATAAATATACCGTTCAAAAATACAAGATATGAATCATATCGAAAGCCGGAATCTTTGCAGATGTCATTAAAACATTTGTGGCGTATGTACTAAAATTCTGGATTTTTGGCCGGTCATAGAGGGATGCCGGCTTCACAGGTTTTCTAATTGTTCAAACTACGCTCACCTCATGATTAAATTTTTGGTCATCTGGCTTAGAGTTCACACAATGCAAAAATTTTACATGATTTTTATTGAACAAATCGGATATGGTTGAGATTAACTCTGGGATGTCTGGCTTGGAATGACCCATCATTGACAGAGCCGAGAGATGATGTTTTGGGTGAACTGTGACTTCTTTCACACTTAGCTTTCCTGATTGTGACCAATGTTACCACAGCGCTCCTTTCTCTTGACGTTGTTATTTGCGTTTGAATTTTATTTCTGCTCAGTCATAATACCAGTCATAAATTTTTGCCCAAAAAACCCTGCGTTTCTGGTTAACCAAAGCTTTGGCAACCAAGGTATACAAAGTACCTTGGTTGTGACAGTGACCAGTGCGACTGACTGCAAGTGCCAGAGCGAATTGTAAATATTGCAGTCAAAGTTAAAAAATAAAATGTGGGAGCAGTAGGTTTGTATAGCCTGTCCCCATTGAATGCAGCCACCCTATCACATTTTCTAAAGCCCCCCCCCCCCCCCCGGCTGCATATAGCTTAGGCCCATGTGCTTTGTACTAACATTGGACAGTAGGCCAGTGCAGGCATTATCAACTGAAGGCCTTAACCCTCGTAGAGGTGGTTCCAAGTGTGGGCTCACCGAGCAAGAAATTGCACTACAAAAAATTCATCATAATGCTGATTTTTTGTGCGGTGTACAAAACTGAAGGAACACAGCACTGCAACATCAAAGGAAACTAGCTACGTGGTGGCACTAAGACGGGGTAGAACCCCTTGTGCAGTCATTTCTTTCTTTCTTTATTTATTTTTCTTAGACATTTGCCTAAGAGAGTGCTGAGACTAAAGGCTTGGTATCGCCTGACGAGGCCTCCGCCCCTGTGCATGACAAAGAGGCAAAAATTTATATATATATATATATATATATATATATATATATATATATATATATATATATATATATATATATATATATATATATATATATATATATATATATATATATCAGTGTGGCTGGGCGGCACACAAACAATATCATTGGTCAAAACACAAACGCATACACTGCATACAAGAAACACAGATACATCTGTAAAAGGAAAGGGCACTCAACGAGAAAATTGCACTATAAAAGTAGAATGGGTACAACATAAAAATGATAAGAATCATGATACATATGCAACATAATACACTAAATCAGAGATTTTTCCTCATTTTTAGCCTTTCCTCTTCCCCTTCAAGCACAGAAAGATAATATGTCCATGAACAAATATCCGCACATATACGAACAGTACAGGCATCGCAAGTAAGAAAAATGGGAGATGGCAAAGAGAAAATGATTCATTGCAAAAGAGACAAAACATCTGTACACTAAACTTCCACGGAATTAGTGAGAAGAGTAGACAACATCACTGAACAAAAGAGCTCTCTTACAATCCTTTTTTGAAGGCAGAGAACGGTTTATTGTAATTAACGGGAATGTCTCTTCTATTGAGCATTTTGGTAACCTGAAAGGGTAGTGTTTGCCGGCCATAGTTTTTTCTAACTATTGGCATTCTTATTTTCGGATCTCTGATGTCGTACGGGCTTAAACTCTCCGTGGGTACGTTATGCAGTCTGTTCTTATGTATCCATTGCAGCAGCTTGAAGTAGTATACCTGGTCTGCCCTCAGAAAATTGTACTTACTAAAAAGTGGGTGAATTCTTAGTTTCCGTTTATCCTCATAGTAAGTTTCGCATATGCGTAGCACTTTCTTCTGCAAAGTAATTAATTTGTTGTAATTTGAGTCAGTTGTTGATGTGCCCCAAACTAGTATACTATAGCTTATTCTAGAGTAGAACAGAGAATAATATAATGTCAGCTTCAACCAAGATGGAATTAAGTGTTGAATTCGGTAGAGGCAGCCTGTAAACCGTGATAATTCGGACTTAAGGCTATCTACGTGGGTGTTCCATGAGAGATCACCACTGAACCATACCCCCAAAAACTTTTGCTCGGTGACCTCCGCCAGCGGGTTGCCGTCATACCTGATGTTGATGGGACTGTCATCTCGCTTGCTTGTGGGTTTGAAAATTACGTATTTAGATTTTGTTATATTTAGGCTTATACGATTGGCTTGCAGCCACGTAAATAGTTTTAGTAAGTATTCATTTACAGATTTTTCTAACCGTGCTTTTGTTGCTCCCGTAAAGAATATATTAGTATATCGTTCACGTATACAAGAAATAGTAAAGGCCCCAGAATGGATACTTGGGGGACGCCGTACTGTAACTCTATTTTACTAGACATACAGTTGTTTATAATTACATACTGGGACCTACCGCTCAGATATGTTTCAAGTAGTCTGAGCGCTGCACCCCTAATCCCACAGATCTCTAGCTTCGTTAATAATATATCGTGTTGTACAGTATCAAACGCTTTCCTAAGATCTATAATTAGACCCAGTGTTAGGAGCTTTTTTCTATGTTTTCAATAATTTCATCTTTTATATGCAGAAGAGCCTGTTCTGTAGATTTATTTGCTTGAAAGCCATACTGAGCGTCAGCTATTATTCCATGTTTCTGGAAAAAACTAGTGGGTCTGTCATTGACAACGCGATCAAATATTTTAGAAAGAATAGTGAAGATGGATATTGGCCTATAGTTATTAATATTTGCTGCAACGCCGCCTTTATACACGGGAACTACTTTTGCTATCTTTAGATCTGCAGGAAAATCTCCAGTAAGAAGCATCAGATTAACCATATATGACAACACGTGACTTATGTGGCTTGCGATATGCTTAATTGGCAAAACTTTTATCCCGTCATCTCCAGATGCTACATCGTTTTTCAAACTCTTGATTATTCTGTAAATTTCTGATGGACTGCTAGGAGAAAGCGAGATGGAGCCCATTGGGCCATTGGCATGTGTCGGCTCGCACGTACTAGCAAGTGGACCAGTATACTTTCCAAAGCTAATTAAACTAACATGCATTTCTTCCGCAAGCTGCGCATCAGGAAGACGATCCCCATTCCCTGTAATAGCTGTTACGCAGGGATTCGGTCGTTTTCTGTTCATTAAATTATTAACCATCTCCCATAGCCTTTTATTGTCATTACGAACCCGAAGAATTTCAGCCTGAAAATAGTCAATTTTCGCTTTCTTCAGGTCTGAGTTCAATTCGTTCCTGAAGGTTTTAAACTCGGCAAATAGATGCAGATCGCGAGATTTCAGAACAGCATGAAACTTCTTATTTTTTCTTTTATGCGCTTGAATAACTCCACGGTCATCCAAGGTTTACGCATACCTTTTTTCTTTGTTTTATGCTCACACAAAGGAAAAGCTGCATCATAGCACCGCAGAAGTATTTTCAGAAATCTATACGCGGTTGTAGCATTCTGTTCCATGTAAACGTCATCCCAGCTTTCGTTCTCTATTAGAGTGCAAAAAATCTTCAGTTTCATCATTTATTTTACGATGCCAGGTCTTTTCCTTATTATCTCTGTGTCTGCTGGAAACAGGGCGACCCAAACAGAACACGGGAAGGTGATCACTGAGGTCACATGTTATAACACCAGCGGCGATATCGTCACAATTCATATTTGTAACGCAGATGTCAAGACACGTTGCGGTATCAGTGGTCCCCCTTGTTGGAACTGTAACAACTTTCGTGCAAGCATAAAGATGAATAAGGTCACGAAATTCATTTGCATTCGAGCTGTCCGATATTGTATCAATGTTGACATCTCCAAGAATTATAAACGATTTTGTAACAGATCCTAGAAAACTCAGTGCATTTTCAAAGAAGTCGCTAAATTCAGATACACAGCCAGATGGCGGCCTGTATATTGCTCCAATCACAGTACCAGATAATTTGATAAACAAACTTTCTACGTTTTGGTCAATCCTTGTCAAATTATCTACAACTTCGTAACACATATTTTGCTCAAGATATATGGCAATTGCGCCTCCTTTTTTGCTTCCCTGCATATGCTTTCACACCTATAACCTGGCAGGTAAGGTGGTATGTCCTCCTTTGTTAACCAGGTTTCTGTTAGAACTAGGGTTTTAAATTTAATAGTCAGGGACTGAAGCAATATTACTAGATCATCGACCTTGTTTTTTATGCTGCGCATGTTTAAATGCATAGTTGTAAGCTGTCGTACACTAGACTTATATGTTTTATTGAAAGTTGCATAGTCATAATAGCAACATCCAGCTATGTCCATTGCAAGGGTTCAATAAGCGTTAGAAACATTCCTGCTAGTGTCTATTATGTGGCAATTCTTTCCACATCCGACACATTGGCTATTCTGATAACATCTGCAGTCTCGTCCCTGCGTACATAGATTTTTCCGTGGGAGGTCCAAACGAACTCCCATCCCATTGCTTTCTTTCGGGCAGTCGCAGCGCCCAGGAGCTTTTTGTTTGACCCCGTTAAATGCTCATTAACGAACACAGGGTTGCTTTCCTCGCCGAAGTCAATGTCCTTAGTGGTCAGCCGCTTATTCCTGAATTTCTGCAGAACCTTGTCCCGTTTAGTGCGATGCTCAAAACGAACAAAAATGTTTTTTCTTGTCTCACTTTTCTTCTATCGGACTACGATATGAACGCGGACTTACTGCACACACGTGTAAGTAGTGCTAGTGCCTCCATCACTCTCATTCCCGCCCCCCTTGCCATTTGTTGCATCTCTAGCTTTATTTTTACCGACCAAAGGTCTAAGAGGGATGCCCTCCAGCGCCCCCTCACGTGCCAGCGTGTAGAAGACGATGGAGTGGAGTGCTTCCAGAGAACGTCCATAGCTGCCTCGCAGAGCTGATGGGTCTGTAAGCTGGTCTCCGTTTTCTCCAGCAAGCATCATGGGGCTACATCAATAAACGTGGTCCACTCTTCCACTAGATGAAGGAGGGAATGATGATGATAATTATGGATTTTTATTGCGCAAGGGCATCTTTGGCCAAAGAGCGCCATGGAACAAGGTATTCTTTTTACTAAAGGTGGGGTAAAAGACCTATTTCCCAAGCATTTCACACTAAATGATCCGAGCACCAGGCCAGGGGAAAGCTTGTGCCCATTGTATCACCGTTGGGTACCAGGCGGCACTGGGGATCGAGCCCCGTACCTCTCGCATGCGAGGCGGATGATCGAAGGACTAGGCCACCGCTTCTGTTTAAAGGAGGGAATGACAGAAGATTGGAAGAAAGAGGTGCCCTAGTGGAGGGCTCCAGATTAATCTCGACAAGCTGGGGATCTTTAAGGTGCACTGACATCGGACAGCACACGGGTGCCTTTTGCGTTTCGCCTCCATCGAACCACTGAGCCACTGCGGCGGGTACTGCTGATACTGCTTTTGAGATATTTACCTTTATTCTCCTTTAATTGATGTCATTGAATTGTTCCTAAATATTTATTCTGAGGCAAAGTTTACTGCTATTATTTTTCCTTGGTGTCCCTGACTGTCCCTGCTATAAACAATCGCTCCTAAATGTTCAGGTGTTCTTCTAATGATTTCATTAGAATTATACTGCAGCCTGTTAGACTTTAGATATCCACAGTGGACAACAATAGATTAATATTCAAAAGAAATAAATAACAAAGCAACATTGTTCCTACTACCGAGCTCTGGCACTATGGTGCGCGGCTTTTTTTTCCAGTCGAGTGCAGGTTTGCTGCCCTTTTTTAAAGTTAGATTCCGGATGCCTTTTCTTTTTGATAACCACAAGCAGGTTCCTCCAGACAACCAGTTATTCCGCACAATTGCCACATCAATGCCTTTCAAGGTAATTTTACAATGGCATAGACGCCACCCTAAATTACAGGAAATATGCAATCATGCGGACATACATTCAAAGAATCAAAACAGACATAGTAAAAAATGTGAGGACAGGCAAATCATGCTAATATTCTGCATGTCGTGGATCAAAAAAGAAATAATTCATAAAAACAATAAATGCTTGAACATAAGTAAAGTGTATATGTCGGAAGGAAAGGCAAACAAGCATCCATAACTAAACTGATAAGTCGATCATTTCGCAACCTAATCCCCCCTCTATCTTTACATTTCTGTTTTGGTGAAATGACTTAGCGCCAAAACAGACAACACAGTATAAGAGCGACGAGACAAGCGCTTGTATTTTCTCTCTTACGGTGTGCTGTCTGTTTTGGCGCTAAGTCCTGTTGCGAAAATATGCACCAACTAGTTTCCCAGCAAGTGTACATTTCTGTCCTTTTACGAAAACAGAAATGTAAAGAGGGAGAGAGGAAGGGAGCAAATAGGTTCCGAAATGATCGACTGAGCTAAATTATCAACACTTTACTCATGTGCAAGCATTTACTGTTTGTATGAATTATTTCTTTTTGTGTCCACGATATGCAGAATATTAGCATGATTTGCCTGTGCTCACGTGTTTTACTTTGTCTGTTTTGGTTTTGTGAATGTGTGCCCGCATAAATGCATATTTCCTGTCTTTTAAGGCAGTCTCTACATCATTTTAAAATTTCCCCAAGTAGACAATGATGTGGCCGTTGTCCAGAAGAACTGGTTGTCTGGAGGCAGTTGCATGTGAACACCAAAAAGTAAACACATCCGTAGTCTAACTAAAAGGGCATCAAAACCTGCACTCGGCTGAAAAAAGTGCCGTGCATCGTAGTGCAAGCATTCAGTAATAGGAACAATGTTGCTTTGTAATTTATTGCTCTTGCATAGTAATCTATTGTTGTCCACTGTGGATATCTAAAGTCTAATTGGCTGCAGTATTATTCTAAAGAAATCCTTAGAATAGCTCCACATTTTGGAGCGATTGTTTTTAGCAGGGGCAGTCAGAGACACTGAAGAGATGAGCACGCAAAGGAATAAAATAGCAGTAAACTTTGTCTGAGAATGAATATAAAGGAACAATTCAATGACCTATCCATAAAATGAGGCCTGCCCATATAAATTTACTGCACAGAAGTACTGCCTAGGAAGCCACAGCATTTTATTTCACAGGCAGCATTGTAAAATCTACAATGACATCATTATAGTGAACTGGAATAAATTACAGTGGCTCGACCGGATGGCGCGTCTACCTTTCCGGCATCCCGTTACGCTCGGGAAAGCCACCAGAAGCGCTGCTTCTTTCATACTGCAGAGCGGCGGTTCAGCCCACTAGGCATCACAGAGCATGAATAGGCAACAGTCTTTAATGAATGCGTTCGCCTGTTGAAATTGCTTTCCTACAGTGTACTTCATATCCTGGGCCACATTAAAAGACAGTAGAAGATATAGCCTGGATGCCAGGACCACTGCGAGCAAGTTGAAGCTGGGGTTGCAGCATTTAATTCCACAGCACGCTTGCATTTTTTTCGAAATGTGTAAGCCACGCTAGCACCCAAAGTCTTGAAGGTGGAAATCTTAATTTTGCCAGTGTTAAACACTGCTTAGTGCACTTTTAATAAACCAAACTTCAGCTCTTTCTTTATTTCCTTGATTTCTTGGGCGTACCATGTGTAGAGCACTGCATTTAAATTGAACTGCATATGAAAAATTACGGTACAATCAGACATCTGATTCCACAATTACGCGAAAGCAGTTGGATTTACCCTCGATGAATACTTAGATGTTTTTACTTTAATGAATGTTTTTACTACATGCTGAGGCATCACACACAAAAATAATTGCCGCGGGAGGAGGAGTGATGCTAGCTCTGCTTTAGCAGCAAAAAGTGCTAAGTTTACCTGATGCCCCACATTTGGAAAGGCAGACTGTCTGCATCATCAGGCATAAATTTTAGTATTCAGTGTTCAGAATTTTACTTTACAGACTTTTAAAAATATATCTGCACTGACTACTGAGTGGTGCGTGTGTGTACTGTGTGATGTCAGTGCACGTTAAAGAACCCAAGGTGGTCGAAATTTCCAGAGCCTGCCACTACGGTGTCCCACATGGCCTGAGTCGCTTTAGATCGTCAAGACCCATGAAGCATAAACGATAAGTTCATATAAAAGAATAACGTTTCTGACAGTAAAACTAACCGTACAAACAAAGAACAAACTTTTAACATCACAGTACTTCACAAAAAATCCTGGTTGATTGCAAGCGTACATGACACCAAATAAACATGAGACGCAGTGCTCACGCTTTCTCGGTTCCAGGTTATGGCAGCGAGTACGGTTGACGCTTAATCACAGCGCTGAAAGGGTCATATATTTATAACTTTAGACGCATATCTTATCACTTCTGACAGCTGGGTGATTCCATGAGACATCAAACTGCCTAACGCTTCGTTTTTAATTTTCTCAATTATTTTACTTATTATGCAAACATTATTAAGTAGGTAAACAGTGAGTTTCGTTTTGTGAAAATGCTAACAGTTGAGGAGAAAAAATTATAAACGATATCATGGCAGAGGCAGCATTTTCAAGCACAGCTCAATTTTCCTAATTTGCCATGACGTAAATATCTAGATATGAAAGGCATGACATATGTATTATTCGTGCTAAATGTACAGTTGAGAAAAAATATGTCGGACTTATTCCCGCCATTTTGAAGAAGTTGCCGCTTACTGGAAATAATTTTGAAAATGACACAAGTCTGAAACGAGGTTATTTTCTTTTTTTCTCCACATATCTATAACACATATCCTTCAAATTTGAACAATTAATTACTACCGAGGCGCTAAAAAAATATACCGACTTTCATTGTTACATAATATTGGGAAGTGCAAGAAGTATTGCCCTAAATCTGGCATTTTTGAATACAGTAGTGTTTTCGAAAATCGAAGGAAAAAAACAACCCATCTGTATTTATTGTTAAAAGTCATGAAACAAGCCTCTAAAAGGAGGAAAAAAGTGTACTAAAGAACGTGTTCCCTTATTTTATTTCAAACAATGTTATCCAAGCTCAAATTTGTAGTTTTTTAGCATCACCCAGATCGCCTAAATGAGGGCGTGGAAGCAGCAAACGCTCTCCGCTGCTCTAAATTTTCCCGATATCCCAAGACTGAGGCCTTTTCCATCAAGAGAGAGCATACCTAATACTTTTTGTGGACTGATAAGGATCTGTAATGGAAAAAGAATTCAGTAGCACCGCTATCGCTGAGTGCAGGTAAACAAAAGTTCTCAATGTAATTTCCTGTATGCGCACTGCACCTATAAGGTTGTCTTTCATTAAAAAAAAGCCAACTACATAGTAGAAATGAACGTGGAAGTATACAACATCATTTCAAAGTCAGTTTTTTTTTAAAGCATCCCGATATGTGCTTGCCAGAGGTGCTTTACAAATCCACATTCTGTACCAGAGGCTTTTACCATAGTAATTTTGGAGGCTCTGTGATAAACAAAAGCTTAAAGAAAATTGTACATAATTTGAATGTCTACTGCAGGATAGCTATCACCAATCCAGGATATACCAGCATAACCAATCAAAATAAGTTAACAGCTGCTAAAAAAGAAGGCAAAATGTATTATTAAAATCAAACGCGAATTAGAAAAGAAAATTAGCCACAGTATGCCTGGAGTCAAACGACAAAGCGAGGGCCTGGGGACACACACAGCTTCATACGTGCACTGTGCGGTAATAGAATTAGATACAAAACTATTCTTTAGATGCATTCCTATGGGCCGCACTCCCAGTTGTTACCTGCACCCGACAATAACGGCACTACCGAGTTCTCCTTACGTCACAGATCAGTGCCTGTCCACAAAAAGTATAAGGTATGCTCTCTCTTGATGGAAAAGGCCTCAGTGCTGGGATCTGGGGAAAATTTAGAGCAGCGGAGGGCGTGTTTGCAGCTTCCGGCCCCTTTTTTAGGCGCTCCTGCCGATGCTAAAAAAACTACAAGTTTGAGCTTCGATAACATTCTTGGAAACAAAATAATACACCATGTTCTTTCATTTTTTCACCTCCTTCTAGAGACTTGTTTCCAGTTTAAAGAAGAATTGGAGATGCGGTTTTTTGTACTCAGATTTCTGAAGAACACTATGTTCAGAAATGCCAAATTTATGGCAATATTTCTTGCACTTCCCTAAATTATATAACAATGAAAGTCGGTACACCCTTTTAGCACCTCAATGCTTATCTATTGTACAAATTTGACGGAAACGTGCTTAATATTGCGGGGAAAAATATTCTTGAAAATAGTCTCCTTTCGAGACGTGTTGTTTTCGAAATTTTTTCCACCAAACAACATCCTAGCAATTGCGGAAATAAGCCTCATATATTCCTTCTCACCTGTACATCTAGAACGAGAAATATATCCATCATGCCTTTTATATCTAGATTCTTACGTCAAGGCAAATTTGCGAAAATGAGCTGTGCTTGAAAACGCTGCCTCTCTCACGGCGTCGTTTATAATTTTTGTTCTTAAATATTAGCACTTTCACAAAACGAAATTCACTGTTGGCCTACTGAATCAAGAAAACTTAAAATTTGATATATTTAGGCAGTTAGATCTCGCGTGGAATCACCCAGCTTCGCCTTGATAACTGTGGGAAAGACAGGACGAGCAATATTCATCATTCTTGCTCCCAGCGCACCAAGAATGGGATATGAGACGAAAGACAAACACAAACAAGCGCTGACTATCAACAGGTTTTTTATTGAAGACCGAAAGGCGTATATGTACATTATCCGAGAGGGAATTTAATTATCTGATCTCTCACGTGCCTTCCAGATAATTTTTGTCTTGATAAGTCGTTCATTGTCTGTATATATACCCATTTCGTCCAATAAAAAAAAACAGTTGATAGTAAACGCGTGTTTGTGTTTGTCTTTAGTCTCCCGTTCTTGTTGCACTGTGTGCAAAAGTGATGAGTACTTACCAACTCGCTAAAATTTCCGCCTTGTTGAACGGCACGAGAAAGACGGAGGCGCTCGTGTGGTCCATCTTTAGCGCTGTTTTCAAGACGAACTCACGTAAACAAGCTCAACTTTCTACGCTTGTGCATTCACTGCTTGATGACTTACATGTATCGATGCAAAGTCAAGATGGAAGCAACTCTCCACTCTTCTCGCGTGCTCGATCCGCCCTCGCTGGTGGCCTCACGAAGTCGCACATGCCAAATCGTTGCAACCGAAATCCGTCTTCGCAGCAAGCAGCCTGAACTTAACACTTGCGCCACAGAGGGAAAAGTAGAAAAAGACCCGATAGGACTAGAAGGAGCTACAGGCAGCAGACAAACGTCCGTGCAAACGCTGAATTGTGCCTGACATGAAGGATAATTGTGCCCAACGTCCAAACATACCGCGGCCATGCGGGCGGCAAAGATTGCCTCCGGCTTCGGCTTCCAATGCCGCCAAAATGCAGCTTCTTCGGTCACGTGACGAAAAATAAAATGTTTTATTTTCTTTGCTATTTTTTTTAGCAGTGCCCGCAGCTGTCCGCGCCCACGCGGCGAAAGAAAAATGGAGTAAACGGTGTACCGGCCGGCTTGCTGGGTTGTTTTCAAGGCCACGTCGGCCCGTAGGCGCTACCTTCCCGCAGGCTTTGCACAGGGGAAGAAAGGAACGACGCCAAATTTGCCTCCTTTTTTTATGTGTGATTTAGGAAATTCCGTCAGCAGACGAGCACAGGCCTTTGGCTGCCTTCGCGTCAGATGTCGTGACATTTATTTTGCAGCGACGGCTAGCTTTGTTAAATTGTCCCTAATTCGAGTTGTCCATATTAATGGGAGTTGTATTAACGAGGCACAACTTGTTTACTTGATATGTTTCAGCTGGCTTGTATTTTTCAGGTAAACGCAGCTTTACTGAAACCACGTGGCTGGCTAAACCACGCTTACGTGTTTCGAAGAGACTCATGCAGCTCCGGTCTTTTTTCTAGGGGGGAAGGGGGGGGGGGGAGGGGTGTTAAGGATCAATGTGCGTGTGCTGTGTGTGTGCCTGAAAAAGTAAATAACACTTGCTTGCAAGCCCCCTTCAAACCCAAATACCGGTACCGAGGTTGCTTCGAAAGAAAAGGTTGCAACACCCACAGGGCAAGAACAGGGAGTCCGCGTTTGTATTGCGACACAGGCGGTGGCATAGTCCCGAGAGAATTTTTATCCTGAGGTGCACGTGGCTAAGCATGTGGATGCGCCTCAAGCAGGGCCGTCAAATGGGTCCGAGCACTAAACGCCAAAGAGAGTGAAAAAGTAGCCGAAATGTAGGCAAATGTGAAAATGTCATGTATCAGGAAAATAGCCCAAAAGAATTTTTTTTTTGACGAGCACAACAAAATAATCACGAACAGGAGGGCTCTCCATAACTGGTTTCTAGCGCTTCCAACGCTCACTTCGTATTTCCGTTTTCTTCTGAAAATCGCAGTCTCCATCATTCTCTTCATTTCGGTGCTGAAGGCGGACCATTTCGGTCCTAGCGCTTCGCCGCTGCGATAGACTTACCTCCTCTATTAATTAATCACTCTTCCTCCAACTCCTACCTTTCTTCCCTTCAAACTTTGCCTCTATACAACGGTGGGCTGCTTATGTTGGTTTTGAACAATTCAGCGATGCTGGTGGCTCGGTACTACTTCTTGGAAAGCGCCGGCTCGATGTCATATGAGGAATTACAGTGAAAGAAAAGAAAATTTCAGCGACAATTTTATTCTTATTGGAAAAAGCATGCATACTCCCCCCCTCCCCTGCCCCCCCCCCCCCCGCCCTCGAGACACACATGCACAGAACATACATACAAAAAAGGAACATGGACCAGAAAATGAGAAACACAGGTAAAACGCAATTATAACAACTGCAGTTTAATTTCGGTGCCATAGGGGGCCCGAGGTTCTAAAGCAATTAATGCAACGCTTATATGCACAGATCACGTGGGCGAGTGAAACTGCGTGGAAGCTAGCTAGATTCTAAGTCCTTTTTAACTAGTTCGAGTCTAACTTAAGTTAGTTTTTCACTTTATTTCGCATATTAGCCTGCCGTAAGCATGAATAATCTAACATGGCTTAGGCTATCTGCTACCGATCTGTGTTTCGTGACAAAAGTAGCAAATAGATTTATTTGGTGTAGTTGCGATCGTTTCAGTAAATGAAGTTCGGTTAGATATGCGAATTCTATGATATATATGTCATTCGATGAAACGATGCCCAAGGTATACTTCCGGTATTTACAGACGCCGCAAAGCCACAGTCGGAACAGGCTTTTAACGTTCCAACTCTGGAAAACTACAAATCTGCGCTATTAACAGCTTCAGCTTTACACTATTAGTCTACGCTGTTCACCGCGTGCTCCGGCCAATAAAGATAGCAGGGTCAGGGAAATGGCATAAATATTGTCATTTTCGGACATTACAATATAGCTGCGAAATAAAAATAGGAGTAGAAAAGTGCTCATCATTTTTAAGTGCCCTGAAATATATAATTTAAAATAGTACCATGTGACGGCCATCGTTGCTAAAACATGTTTCCGATTTGTTTTGATGTGAAACTAGTTATCGCCCAGCATATTGTAGAGGGCGCCTGAAAGCTGGTTGCGTGTGCCGAAGATGGGAGAGGTGCTACTGCGTTAAAATTGATTCCATGTTATTTGATGGCTCGTGCTTCAGCTGGAAGAATGCATGTGGGGATTCGAAAACTGGTGTTTTAAACGCTGTTTTAAGTAAAAAAACATCAGCCCGAAATTTTACGCAGTTAAAAAACGCACCAGCGGGCTTGCACGTAATAACACTGCCATTACTGGAAACGGTCCGTGCGTGTTTGAACGTTACATAATGGTGCCTAGGGAGCCCGTCTCGATTCCGGCTGCCTTGCTTCAGACGAGGGCACCAATATTACACGGGACGAACCACAAAGCGTTCTCAGAGTGAAGGTTTGACGCAGCTGTGCTAAAAAAATGAGTGGCTGTTCTAACTAGCTGCATATCATTGTGCAGAACATGCAGGTATGCATAGAGGATACTATATGTCTAGTAAAGGTGTCCAGATTGCCGCGTCATTTAAAACACTCAAACGGACATCTTTGTTTTCCACAATTTAATTTGAAGCCTTTTCGTTAACTTCGAAGTTTTTGATCGATGTCTGGCAAGATTTGTTTCCAGGTCAGGACATAACCTTAGAGTGCCTGTCAGTGCTCTCCAGCTCCCTCATTCATATTCTCCTAGCGATTTCATGCCTGTGGTCCGGACCTGCAACCGTGTATTCCGTGACAACTATTCTACACTTCCCGGCCAGTAAACAAGTTTTATACTCATCTAGTTTTGCTCCGAACCTTCTCTGTTGAGTGCTTATACGGTCGTTCAACCATGGGCCATTCCTCTCTAGGCCCTGAGTTATGTCCCCAGCAAATCGGAGGCTACTCAAACTGTCACGATCTCCTACTCTATCCGAATCCATCGCTCTGAAGGCATCTCGCAAACGCAATGGACAGTAACGAAAAAAATAGCGTCGCGTCAATGTTCTTTTAATTCGTGTTCACCACTTTTATGAAGATAAAGCAGTTTCTGCAAAGAGGGCCAGCTCTATTGAACAACGCTTTGATATGCTTCAACAGCGTCTCAATGTGTTGGTGAAGCTCTCGTGATGTAGTTACTTGTAAAGTGGTTTCCATTGACATCAGCTTGGACGAGATTATGAAAAGCAAGGAAATATGGTTCAATATTAGTAGAAATAACCGTTACAAGAATACAGGCGTTCGCAAGACTGAAAGCAGTTTATTACATGTGAACAAAGAGCCTCATTTTGTTTTTCTAAGAAGCCGTAACGTCACGGGAGTCATTTTTGGTCGCACAGGCTAGCTTCGGCTGCGTACGCGGAAAAAGGTTTGGCGATAAGCGGATTCCGGAAAACGTATTGCCTTTCGCCGCCGTAACCTAGCCCCAGAGGTGGCGGCCGAAGAATACTACGGAACTGCAAGCTAATCAAACATGCAGCGAGACACAGGACAAAGCCACTTAGCAGGTACCAAGTCGTCTCTTACCCCCCCCCCCCCCCCCCCCCCAGAGAGGAGTGCGGTGTGAAAAGATCGGGAGAGGAGCGTCCATAAAATCAGCACATTCCAAAAGGGCTGCATTCCAAGGGCATTCCAAGTCAGCATGTCGGCAATAGGAGAGGTGCTTTTCAGAAGCAAGGAAGGGTACACTTCTAATTCATGATTTTTCTCTCCTCCTAAAGGCCTTCTTTCTCTTTTCCTTCTTGCTAAACACGTTTCCACGTACCGCCATATTGCTGGCTGGGCTGCTTTTTGTAGCTGGCGCTAAAATTCATCCCACCTGCGCTTTCACTTCCGGCGCTCTAACTTCCTCCATTCACACCTCTGCACCTGTAGCCCGAACAATGAACAACCCACACACCACGGAACGGCGAAGAAATCCTCTTCCTCTTCTTGCCTAGCCTCTGCTGCAGACAGCGGGCGACGATCCGGGGTTTTCCTTCTCAAGAAGAATTTGAGGTGTCGTTTGCGTTCGAGACCTTTTAGTTGGAAAACAAGCTTTCCGGAAAAGATGACTTACTGGTATCCGCAAGTGCTCAGTTGACAACTTGCAGAATAATAGCACCCTCTGCAATATAGCACATATTTTTCAAACGAAAACCCTTCTTCACATTTCCGCATTCTCGTTCGAAAAGCAAGAGCGAAGATGGTTTCTTATCTGAATGAGAGGTAAGTTGTTGAAAGGACACAATGAATAGCCAAAAGTTCAAGCGAATCCAAAATTTCGACTGACTCTCCTCTTCCTCCTGTACAAGCCCTGGTAGAACATCCGCCTCGCGTGCAAGAGGACCGGGGTTCAAATCCTGGTGCCGCGCAATTCTCCACCGGGTTAAAAAAAAATCCGCGTGTCGATGGAATTGCATAACCAGGCCTGGAGTGCGGCCTGATCTCGGTGACCAGAACCGACAACGCATTCTCTCACCAGAGCAGGATTTGGCCACCCTGGTGTAGTACATGGCCACAACCTTCTATGATAAAACCAATTAACCCTCGGCCATCAGTCCCCAGCGGCTGCAGAGCAACTGACCACGGCGGCGGTCAGACCTGTGACGCAGCGGAGGGTGCTAAGAATCTCTGGCTCCGGACAGGCCGCCATTGGAATCTGAACCTGGCAACGTTTAACGCTAGAACTTTAGCTAGTGAGGCTAGCCTAGCAGTGCTGTTTGAGGAACTAGCGGGAATTAAATGGGATGTGATAGGGCTTAGCGAAGTTAGGAGGACAGGTGAGGCGTATACAGCACTAAAGGACGGACACATACTGTGCTATCGCGGGTTAGAGGATATACGAGAACTAGGTGTGGGATTCCTCATTAATAAGGATATAGCTGGCAACGTAGAGGAGTTCTACAGTATTAAAGAGAGGGTAGCAGCTATAGTAATTAGGCTGAATAGGAGTTACAAGCTGAAAGTGGTGCAGGCCTACGCACCCACATCCAGCCATGATAACCAGACCGTTGAAAGTTTCTATGAGGACGTAGAATCGGCAATGAATAAAGTAAAATCGCAGTACACTGTACTGATGGGCGACTTCAATGCGAAGGTGGGCAAGAAGCATGCTGACGACCACGCGGTAGGTGACTATGGGATAGGCTCTAGAAATAGCAGGGGAAAGTTGTTAGTCGAATTCGCGGATAGAAATAATTTAAGGATCATGAATACCTTCTTCCGCAAACGAGAAAACAGGAAATGGACCTGGAAGAGCCCCAATGGTGAGATTAAAAATGAAATCGACTTCATACTATGCGCTAAACCTGGCATCATTCAGGATGTGGCCGTCCTCGGAAAGGTGCGTTGTAGCGACCACAGAATGGTAAAGTCTAGAATTAGCTTAGACTTGAAGAGGGAACAAAAGAAGCTAGTGAAGAGGAAGACCATTAATGAGTTAGCCGTAAGAGGGAACGCACAGGAGGTTAGGATAGCGCTGCAAAACCGATATTCGGCTTTAACTGAGGAAGATGATCTTGATGTTCATTCAATGCACGATAATCTGACATCAATAATTACGGAGTGCGCAGTAGAAGTAGGCGGTAGGACAGTTCGAAAGGATACCGGGAAGCTATCTCAGGTGACGAAAGATCTGATGAAGAAGCGCCAAAACATGAGGGCATCTAACCCTACCGATAGAATAGAACTAACGGAGATATCAAAGCGCAATGTAGCCGACATAAGGAAGTTTATTATGGAGAGAATCGAGCATGCTATAAAGAACGGAGGTAGCATAAAAACAGTGAAGAGGAAACTAGGCATAGGTAAAAACCAGATGTATACATTAAGAGACAAGCAGGGCAATGTCATTAACAATATGGATAAGATAGTTAATGTAGCCGAAGAGTTCTACACAGACCTGTACAGTAGCCAATGTAATCAGAGCGCTAATGAGAAAGACAGCAGTGCACAGCAATGCGTCATCCAGCCAGTAACGAAAGATGAAGTAAAGAAAGCCTTAGAAGCAATGAAAAGGGGTAAAGCAGCTAGGGAAGATAAGGTAACAGCAGATCTGTTGAAGGATGGAGGGGACATCGTGCTTGAAAAACTAGCCGCCCTGTATATGCAATGCCTTACGACCTCGACTGTACCAGAAGCTTGGAAGAATGCAAACATCTTAATTCATAAGAAGGGAGACGCCAAGGACTTGAAAAATTACAGGCCGATCAGCTTACTATCCGTTGCCTACAAAGTATTTACTAAGGTAATCGCTAATAGAGTCAGGGCAACGTTAGACTTTAATCAACCAAATGATCAGGCAGGCTTTCGTAAAGGATATTCCACAATAGATCATATTCACACTATCAATCAGGTGATAGAGAAATGCGCAGAATATAACCAACCTCTATATATAACTTTCATTGATTACGAGAAAGCATTCGACTCAGTGGAAACCTCAGCAGTCATACAGGCATTGCGTAATCAGGGGGTAGAAGAGCCTTATGTCCAAATACTGGAAGATATATATAGCAACTGCACAGCTACTATAGTCCTCCATAAAGTCAGCAATAAAATTCCAATAAGGAAGGGCGTCAGGCAAGGAGACACGATCTCGCCAATGCTGTTCACCACATGTTTACAGGAGGTATTTCGAGGCCTGAATTGGGAACAGTTGGGAATAAGAATAAATGGAGAATACCTAAATAATCTGCGATTTGCTGATGACATTGCCTTGCTGAGTCACTCAGGAGGTGAACTGCAAATCCTGATCAATGAGTTAGACAGGCAGAGCAGATCGATGGGTCTAAAAATTAACATGCAGAAAACCAAGGTAATGTTCAACAGCCTAGCAAGGGAACAACAGTTTACAATTGGCAGCGAGAGCCTAGAAATAGTGACGGAATACGTCTACTTAGGGCAGGTAGTGACAGCTGATCCGGATCATGAGAGGGAGATAACTAGAAGGATAAGAATGGGGTGGAGCGCATATGGCAAATTCTCGCAGATCATGAGTGGCAGTTTACCAATTTCCCTCAAGAGGAAAGTGTACAACAGCATAATCTTACCGGCACTCACCTACGGGGCAGAAACGTGGAGGCTAACGAAAAGAGTTCAGCTTAAGTTAAGTACAACGCAGCGAGCCATGGAAAGAAAAATGATAGGTGTAACGTTAAGAGATCGGAAGCGGGCAGAGTGGGTGAGGGAACAAACACGGGTTAATGACATCCTAATCGAAATCAAGAGAAAGAAATGGGCTTGGGCAGGGCATGTAATGCGAAGGCAAGATAACCGCTGGTCCTTAAGGGTAACGGAGTGGATTCCAAGAGAAAGTAAGCGTAGCAGGGGGCGGCAGAAAGTTAGGTGGGCGGATGAGATTAAGAAGTTTGCAGGCAAAGGGTG